>NC_029788.2:1720771-1752237 GCF_000816755.2 Arachis ipaensis | reverse complement strand
ATAAAAAAAAAAGAAAAATAAGAAGCAAAAAGAAGAAACTACAGTATCAAATAATCTTAAAAAATTTCAGTGTTAAAATTAAGAATTTTTTGTATCAAAATTAAACAATTTTTGTGTCACAGGTAAAAATTTTTAATGTTATTTTTCACGTGAAAAAGAAAAATGTGTAATTTTATGTACATGTCTGTGAGTAATTTTTACTAAATTTAGACTAACTTAATTGAATTTAATTAATAAAAATATCGGGATACATAACAAAACTCAAAATTAAATCAATACAAAATACTAAATTATAAAATTGTCACTCCTAAGATTTTAATAAGAAAATTAATTAAAATTATTGTAAATTGAATATAAATACTTATTTGAATTTTAACGTTAAAAATTTATTAGGTCCCAAATCTGTATTGTGCATAATAAATGATTGACTCTCATAAGTGAATTTTAAGAAGTGAACTTTGAGAAAATATTATAAATAAAATCAAAATATATTTACATTTTGATAGCTACTTTATATTTTGTATTTTAATAGGTGGGTATGTATTTACATTTACTTTCTATTTATGTATGCATATAAAATTTTAGTGTTTCGATCACTTTTGGATTTTTTTAGATACATTAATAGATACTATCTTGTTTTTCGACAAACCCAATTTTTTCTAAAATTTGGTATTCTAAAATTTTTGGACATTCTAAACAAGACATACTTTGTGATCTCCACCCTATTTTTGTAAATTTTTATTGTTTTGACCACTTTTTAAATTTATTTTTACTTTTTTATATATTTTTTTCATATTTTCATTCTTCTTTTACCTTTTATTTCTTCATCACATCATCCATTAATTTTTTGTGCATAATTTTATTAGTCATTTTAATCAGTTTTAGTAGCTTTTACATTTTATTTTACCTTTTTAAAATTGTATTTAATTCTCATAAACACTTATTTTTATCATTTTGAGTTGTATGGTTCTAACAATATTGCAAAAATTAGTAACTTTAATGATAATTCATACTATGGAATGGAAAATCATTTGAAAAGAAAGTCATATTCATATAGACAATTCTAATAGCATCAACCCTTTATGAATTATTATGATCACAATCCACTCTATCATGCAATTCAATGACTATGGTGATACTTGCTATGATTATACATCTTCTCAACCAGCGATGGATTTAGAAAATTTTGGTAGTGGGGCAAAATTTATATAACATGATAATAATTTTATAATAAAAATAATATGTGTATAAAAAATTAAATATTAAATTATTTATTAACCACTATATATCTGTGTATAAATACATGTATTGTTTAACTTATTTTTAATGTATATTTTATATTTTAATATATATTTTATACAGATAATTATTTTTTATTTAAAAAAGTTCTTTCAATTAATATAGTTGTTACGCAAAAATTAAAGCTAATTTAAAAAGAAGATAAATAATATTCTCTTGAGTTGATTTTTAAAAAAGAACATTAATTTCGTTTAAATCTGAGAATTGATTATTCTAACGAATATCTAATATAAAAATTTTAAATTGACGATTAAATATCAAAAGTTGAGTAAAAAATTATTATGGGATCAAATTTAATAATCTAATGGGGGCAAATAAATATTATTATCATATACTACTCAAAAAATTTTCAAATTGTAGTTGGGCGCTTGCCACCACACCAATACACTTAGAACCGTCTCTGTTCTCAACCAACATATTTATATGACTTGCATTCTCAATATTTTTTTCAACTACAATACTCTCAAATTTCATTTCACTACCAACAAATTTCATGGGATTCAAGTCCAACATTTCAATATCATCGTCCATATGAATCATTTGAACAAGCACCTTCTCATACTCCTCTTGAACTACCAACTCAATATTCTTATTTTTGTAAATCACCTCCCGCACGCTATGATTTTCTCCAACATGACCAATCTTCTTTTTTCCTATAACCCTTAATAGAAGAACATGTTCAACCATTAAATCAAGAACAAAAAGAGTTTAAATCTATCATCCAAAGACGAGAAGAGAAATTGGATCGCCTCAAAAAATTAATGAATCAAATTACTACAGGCATGCCTACCCTCTCTTCTATTGTACTACCATCGTACGTATGTGTAAAAATAAAGTTAACCAAAGAGAGTGGTGTGGAAGAAAGTTGGAGCCTCAAGTGAAAAAAAAAAGGAGATAATGAGTGAATTACAACAAAAAAACTATTGAATGCATCAAATTTGAAGGAGTGGTTGAAAGTTTAGGATGAGCTAAGTAAGTAACAAACTTTATTATTAAGAATGATTCCACACCAACGAGTAACTTCGATAAATTTGTTGAACCTTCGCCCGTTGAATGTGAAAACAATGTTGAGGAAGAATGTTTATAACCTTTAAAGCACACTTTGAGTAACGAAAATGATGTAAAATAAATTAGTAACAAAAAGGTGAAGATTATCATAAAAGAATTCAAATATAAAAATCATATTAGTATTTAACAAATTATTTAAGAATTCTTTTTATTAAGTCACTTAATTAACNNNNTTATAAAAAATATTTTAAAATTTAAGTTTTAAAAGTGGTGTGAGATTCAATTCATTGAGATTCAACTAAAAGTCCGAAACTTGTGGAGAATTTACAAATTTTTCCACTCCAAAAGAAGCATCATGAGCAACAAAAAGTTCTTTCAGAAGTCTCAAACTTTGTAAGAAAATTTATCTTATTGTTGGACACCTAATATTTTTCTTTATTTTTTATTAAAAATATTTTTTTTCATTCAACTAAATTAATCTAAACCAACATTTAATAATACCGAAAAAAGCTCATAAAGTTATTTTTTCTTAAATAACATTCGTAGGTAAAAAATGTTATTTTTTGACTAATAAACTATAATTCAAATAGCATAATTTTCTCATAGAAATTGCGGATTCGAAATTCCTCCTAATTTTAAAAACAAAAATGTTATTTCCTGAATAAAAAAATAAGAAAATGACAAATAGATTTCTAACCTTTTGTTTCGCAGACATTTTTGTCCCTGATCATTGAAAAATATTTTTAAATCTCTGACCTTCATAAAACTTGGACGGATCAGTCCTTCCGTCCAAATACCTCCGTCTGTCCAAATGTCTTCGTCAGGAACTGATTTGTCCAAATACCTCAGTGAGGGACTGATCCGTCCAAATTTTATAAAGATCATAAATTTAAAAGTATTTTTCAACGATCAGGAACAAAAATATTCGCAGGACAAAAATTCAGTATCTATTTGTCATTTTCTAAAAAAAAATTGTGTGTGTAAAACTGTAAACGAAGTAAATAGAAAGTTTAATTTGGTCAAATTGATTTCTTTCCCACCCGTACTGAAGTCTTACGTAGTTGTTGTTTGTTGATGGTAGCACCTCCACCATCTCGCTCAACCAGATCTGAATACATACATCACTCTCACTTGTAATCACGATTATTCCGTTCATTTCTCTTGCTTGGATTGCAGCAAGTGAGAAATGCAGCGTGCTTCTGTCACCGTTGAGGAACAGCTGTTGCAAAAAGCGATCAAGGAAGAGTGTCCATGGGAGAACCTTCCCAAGCGAATTCAACTTACCCTCTCTTCCAAAGAAGAATGGCACAGAAGGTTAGAGTAGCTTCCTCATGCTTCCTTGCAAAATCTTCATGCTTTCAGTTGTAACCTAAATTAAGTCCTCACTGTTTTAAGATTTCTTGGTTGTTTAACTGTTTATGTTTGCCCTGTGTCTCTTTTATTTTCCTGTTTCCACTATCAAACGAGTTTCTGTTTCTGTCTCTGAGACAGTGCAGCCTAAGGGACTAAAATTCAGGGTTCGGAGTCTCCGTCACTTGGGGCTCTAATTACCATAATTTTTCTCGTGATGTGCTAAGAGATTGCAGTTTGAGAATGTTCTATTAAAGAGTGAACAAACTGGACAAGATAGAATTGAAAAAAGTGTGCATTAGAGGAAAAAGAAAGTTATAATAACATATGTGGTTTAGAGATAGGAAGAGAAGACTAGTAGAAGCACATAACTTGGTTTGATCAGCCCAACCAACCCTAATTAGTGGGGAAAGCAAGGGTACATAACTTTGTATGTTGTATCAATGAAAATAAGATACTGAGGTATGAGCCTGTTTGATTTGCATCTCCAGTTTTATCATTTTCAGGGATTTTGTTAAAAAAAATTATGAAAAAGATAAAATTGTCTTCTATTTTTGCCTAAATGCTATTTCTTTTCTGTATTTCTTTGAATTGTTTCCTTACAAGATTATTATCAGAACCCATTTGGAGAATCTTAATAAATTACAAAACCCATTTTGTCATCCAGTAACATCAAGTCAACAACTGCCTCTTTTATTGTTGCTGAAATGGCCCTGCAGTTGGATAGTGGTGCAACATTTAGTATTGAGCAATCAATATTTGAAAATTCCCATGTGTAGTTGCATATGTTAGACTTAATATGCTATGCAATAGCCTTTAATTTCCGAATGTGATCAACTCCCCTTTTTAAGAATTACTTGGTGCAAAGTTCTATGATTTTTCATTAGCTTATTTTTGTACAGAGTTTAATTTGAATCCTGGCTAATCCGTTTTCGGATTTAGCTTTACTTGTAGGAGAGGAAAAGAAATACATCCTCTGATTCTTGTAAGCTTGTTTCAACATGACTGGTCTCTTGCTAGATATGTTTCCTTTGCTTGTTTTTGGTAAATTGGAGGTAGGCGTACATAATAAATAGGATGGGATGGGATGGGATGGTACCGAAAACAATACAGGATGGACTGGATGGTGCTGGCACCAGATGGTGGTTACCAATGACTTGGGGTTGTTCCCGGTGCTGGGCAGAGGTTGCCAGTGGCATATGGGTGAACTTGGGTGGTGGTTGTGGGGTGACAGTATGTGGTGGTTACAGGAGTGGGTGGTGGTGGGATCTAGGGAGAAAATTGGGATGAAACATACTAGTCAATCCTGGATCTCGTCCGGCCCAAAACTGGGATGATGGGATCTATGGACATGGGATTTGAACAAAGGTAGACGCAAATTCTGTGATATGAATAACATCTATATCGTATATAACTTTTTTTTCTTTTTAAAAAAAGCAGAAAATCAAGAGAAACCATGTATTAAGCATCATAACTAATAATCCAAAATCTTAAGTTCTATATTTCATAGTAGTTCCATAATCCATACTAAATAAACTCATAAAGTCATAAAGTCATGAAGTCATAAATCCTAATTTAAGTTGTCAATAACCAATCATCATGATAGAAGGGCAGTGAAATTACCCATATACCTCCCTTAAAACCATCATAGAAGTTGTTATAAAGAGGCAAAGTCGGGTTTCAACACCCGTGTAAGATCCCAGTTGCATTTGCTGAGAAAGGCTTAGATTTTGGCCCAGATCACACCAGGATCCCAGCTGGGACATCTGGAATGAAAAAACCTAGATTTCATCTGGTCTCTTCTCAGATGCATGCTGGGATGGGATTGGTTGCCGAGATCCCATGAGATCCAACGAGATTGACTACCGTATTGTGGGATGAAATAACCAACTTAACTTAAAATTATTATTATTTTACTAGATTAGGCTCATTTAAAATATGGACAATTTTATGAGGAGGTTTTTGTGTGGAGAGAATGAAGACGAGTATATAATCTACCTTAAAAAATTAAAAAAATAAAATGACATATTCTTCTAAATAGATATCTAACTATTTATCAAAGAGAATCTTCATTCTCTTTTTTTCCCTCTTTACCATAGCATGCACCTTAAAATATTTGTGGAGCTACCAAAAAATAATTTAAAAGAACTAGGCCACTTTGTACTTGGTTAGCTGAGTTTTAGCTGTTGCCAAACACCCCCCTAAATTTTCACTGGTTTGATGAATCTTTTCCTTGGGTTATTAGCTGGAAAATCAAAAATCTATTATTATGCAATGTACACTCAAGAAAATTCTCATTCATTCATGAGTAGTTTATTTATTTACTTATCTATACCCATTATGACGAGGATTAAGGTAGATTGATAACTGTTTTGGTCCCCAATTTCAGTTTACAATTTTATCCTTATTGTTCATTGTAAAAAATAAACACATAAATGGTTATAAAACTGTTCTCCGGTTACTCATTGCTCCCCACTTTCTGAGAAATAAAACTGTCCAGTTTCTTCATTTTTTCTCAGTTTCACATTTAAAAAAAAAATATAGACATTATATCTTTTTTGTTATTTCTTTAGATTGAGATCAAGTTTTCAATTATATTAACAAAATTTTAAAAATTATTTCTCTTGTGAATAATAGATATTCAAAATATGTCACACATCAGTTTTTGGTTTTCATGTGTTGATTCCTTGACTATACATTTTAGAAGTACATAATTAACATTTCCTTTAATTTTGTTGGCCATGGGAATTGCTCTGCAGGATAATTGAAAGTTGCATAAAGAAGAGACTCCAATGGAATAATTGTTTTGCTCGAAAGGTTTGTAGAGAAAGCGAATATTATGAAGACATGATGCAGTACTTGCGGAAGAATCTTGCTGTATGTGCTCTACTAAATACCTGTCTCGTTCTTTTTACTGCAATTTGTATATTAAATAAATTGTTCTAGAACTTTATATCCCTAATTAATTGGAGTTTTAATGCTGAAAAGATAAAATAATATCAACATTTTAACTAAAATAGCAGGTTACTGTAGTTTTTGGATAATGTTTTGTTAAAACTAGTATCATGTAAGACAGAAAATATGGTATAAACTCTGTATATAATAAGGAATATGATAATCCACTAGTTGGGAAAATAAACCTCAGAAGCATGCAAAGTATTATGAACACGTATGAGATGTAGAGAAGTAACAAGAAATAGTCAGGGCATAAATGAGCCCTTCACCGTAATTCCAGAAGTTACTCTTGAAGAACTCCTCACTAATGGAAACTATGGTCTTTGGAAATCCATAAAGCAAAACTTCCTCCGTAACAAACAATGCGGTCATTTCCTTGGTGTGAAAGAGGGATGACCTTGAGCATGTTTGTTGAGCCTATCAACATCAACCAAGATAATTGGCTTTGGCAGTCCTTTCAAGAAGTCTGTTGATAGTGTCATCCTGTGTGGTATTAGACATAGGAAGCATTTCCACTTATTCACCAGGAATGGAATTTCATTTTTTTTTGTCAAACTTCATATGCACGCACATATTTCTGGATATTGTTTTGCACTCTTTATTGAATCATTTCAATAGTAGGAGACTCCTTGGAGCAACAACTGGTTTATCTTCATGTGACCTCAAGGTCACAGATTCAAGCTGTTGAGTTAGCACTGACACTTGTGTACTCGGCAGTCCCTTTATGTTCCTGAATCGTATTTTATCTAAAATTTTAAAAATTCAATGCAAGATGTATATACTAGTTAAATATTGGGCAGTGCTCGTGTATGCTTTCATTGCAAGCCACCTGTATTTATTTATTTATTCCTTTCTTTCGCAGCTTTTCCCATATCATCTAGCCGAGTATGTCTGCCGTGTCATGAGGGTATCACCTTTCAGATATTATTGTGATATGATCTTTGAAGTAATGAAAAATGGTATCTTTTACTTGTTTAATTTCTCTAGTGCATTTGCTCTCCATGATGGCTACTTGCAATGAAGTGTTTTGTTTTGTTTTTTGTTTTTCTCTTCCTCCTCCCCCCACCATGTGTCTGGCCATCTTAATGAGCCTTTCTAATACCAATAAAAATTTTGTATGATATATTTTCTGACTGATGATTCATCTGTAACTTGAATGGATAGAACTGGAATGTTAGATTGTTCTTAAATTGAGAGTTGCTTTAATAATCCTGGTTGGTTGTCTACTTGTCTATCAAAATCTTTTCTGTAAATTCGGGTGGTGTGAATAAGTAGTTGGTAAATAGGAATGTCCCTGAAGTCAGGAAACTTATGTTTGAATTTGAAAAGCTTATTCCTGTTTTTTCTTTTCCCCTATTTTTCTGGTTATAGGTGATGCTTCTAAGTTTAAATAGAGGGAGCAAATTGGTGCTATAAGATGAAATGTGATATGTATTGATTACAGGTTGATGGTAGTATATATATAAAGCGAGCCATATATGTGAGGAAACATATCATGAGGTGATCATATGCCTGGCAATAATGCAGACCTTCTGTTGAACTTGATGTCGATCCAACAGCCATTATGGTTATAGCAACTTTAGTTTGGGATTGTTTTATTCAAAAAGCAATCACGTTAGGGAGAAGGGCTTCTAGTTGTGCGGTTTCCTGAGTATGCTTGAAAACAAGGGTTAGTGCTAGTGTTTGGAATTAATGATAAAATGGTTAAGAAGACAAGAGGCTTATGGAGACCAAATAGTAAAAAAAGGTACACATGTTTGTATATACGTATAGGCATTCAGTTTAGCAGGTTTCACATGAAACCTATACCACGCTCTATTGTAGGTAGCACTCTATGTTGTAACTTCATTACTTGCCTTGCAGCCTATATTTATTTCTGATTCGTTGTTACTGTATATTATAGTCTGCCAATCAAAGAATCCACTCTAGTACCTGTGATGCCCTTCCCTTCCCTTGTTATTTGTACCAACCTAATCTTTATTTGCAAGTAAGCCTGTTTTTTGAATTTATTAAATGTTTAATTTTACGCAGAGCAACCTTATGACAGCATTCCAAATTTTAGTGCTGCGGATGCTTTGAGGCTTACAGGAATCGGAAGAAATGAATTTATTGATATAATGAACAGGTGCAGATCTAAGGTACTGGATTGATTTATGTAGGCAAATATTAATATATAATTGGTACTTGGATTTCAAGTCTATCATTTTATGTTTGACATCAGCTGTTGCAATGTTGTGCCTATCACCAAGGTATCAATCAAGAAAGACACTAGGTCAAATCTGATTGCCTAATCATTTGGTGAATTGGTTGTATTATTATTTGGTTTCTCTTCCTAGCTTAGCCTTTTTGAAATGTTCATGTTTACCAAGAAATCCTCCCTGATTCTAGGAAGTGATTCTCTTAATTCTAGCTATTATACTTCGTTAATTTCTCTATCAGGAGGAGACATTTTTTGTATAGAATAATCTGAATCATATTACCAAACATTTCAAGTTGCCATCAGACAAAATCTGTGTGCAGTGCCTCATATTCACAATCATGGCTGATAGTTTGTCAGTCACTGAGGGTACCCTTAAATGGAGAATACCATTCAATTCCCACGTATTTAATAACTCAACTAATTAGAGGGTACTGTTTGCTTGTCCTACGCATCAGTCTCCCTCCTGGCTTTTGACCATCACCATTTCATCCAGTGATCTTGAGGGCATTCCCGATCACATTCTAGTGTTCCGGAGTGTGAATGATTTGGTACACGAGCTTATGGGTGACTTCATGTATTACCAAACAAAATACTAGGACCATGTTTGTTTGTATCTCTATCCGTAGTGTCTACTTGTCTCTATAGTTTGTCTCGGGGAAGCCTCAAACCATAGCGTAGGTTGCTTTTGGATTCTATCTCTATTAGAGAAATATGGAGACAAGAGACATAGACAAAATGGCGAAGATGGCTATTTTGTCTTCAGTTTTAGAAAGTACAGAAAATACACGAACTTTCTGTCTGAGACCAAAATTTTGATGTCTCTGTCCTTGTATTCACAACCAAATGAGTTTCAGTATACAAACACAGCCTAGGGTTCAAGGCCATGGAACACGGGCAAACATATGTTTTATGACATTCAATATGTTACTTCGGAACGATTGCTTGTGATTTTCTTTCTTAATGGGGTTTAGAGTAGGAAACTTTGATAATTAGGAAAATAGTAAAAAGTAAAGTTGAGATATAAAATGTAATAACTTCAATGGAGAAATGTAGGTTTGCCTTTTATGCAATCATATACCACAACCAGACTGGATGTGGTTGATATTTCTGTCTTCATTAGCAAAATCTACATGTCATTTATGATGCATGGACATTGACACCAACCTGGGATATGACACGATACAGGATACGTGGACAAGCGAATTTTAATTTCTTATAAAACACGGGAACACGACATATATGTAAAATATAAAGTATTTTTTAGAGTAATGATATTTTGATATTTATTGATATTAAAATATAAATTAATTTTTAAACTGTTTTTAATATTTTTTTAATTATATAAAGTATTTAAAATATTTTTGTTTTAATAAATGATAATATATACTATTTCTAAACTCATTTTAAGAATATATGTTAAGAGTAAAGTTGGACACACTGACATATGGTATTTAGGTGTGTCTAAGCGTGTCCAGAGAAGAATTTTTTATTTTTTATTAAGATGCAGTTGGACACAGAAGACACGCGTGTTGGATGAGAGTCGATGAGTTTCGTGTCCGACTCGTAGACACAGCAACTCGGCAAAGTGTCCGTGCCTCATAGATTATCATTGTTTAATTATCTAGGGAATGTATCTTAATTCTGGCCCTCATAAATTTCAATTTGATTTTCATAAACATCTCTATGTTCTCAAAATTTGGATTTTTTTTTTCTTGGGTTTTACAGAAAATCATGTGGAAATTGAACAAATCAATTGCCAAAGAACTTTTACCAACACAACCTGTGGATTTTCCAATTGAACCGTGGTGGGGAGTTTGTCTTGTCAACTTTACATTGGAAGAATTTAAGGTGAGTTGTGCTTAAGACCCTTTGAGTATGGAAGAAGAGTTGTATGTAATAATGTTGTCACTTTTGTTAATTGCAGATAGTTGTATATTCCCTTGTCTTATAGTTTCTTTTTTTTTTTTCTTTTCCTGCTATTTTAGAAACTCTCAGAAGAGGAAATGGCCACAATAGACAAAGTGTGTAAGGAAGAGGCAAATTCATTCATCTTGTTTGATCCGAATGTTATCAAGGGTCTTTACAAACGGGGATTGGTCTATTTTGATGTTCCTGTATATCCTGATGATCGGTTTAAAGGTGTGTTCTATGTGTTAAAATGTGCTCTATGTTTTACTCTGAATATCCTTAGAGGTATATTCACGGAGAATTAAAGTTTTAAGCTTGAAGCTTAGGATATCCCTTACACATCATGGTCCAAAGCATATGCTAAACTATATGGCAGAGAGTTGTACATCAGTCATTGTCCCTAACAATTTTTTTGTTTTGGTTGCACAAACAAATTGGCAAAACCAAAATATAGATATATCTTCTGTCATTTACATTAGTTTCTACTCAACCTCATGCACAACTCTTTTGTCCATTTCTAGGTAATAGTAAGTATATTCTAACCATTCCAAACTCAATACTGTCTAAAATAATGATACTAGTTATGTTTCTGTATCTTGTGCCTTAGCTAATGATTGGTCAGCTGTGTAGTTAGTAATTATGGTGAATTAAATTTTGTAAAATATTAATAGTTGGTGTGCTTGTGTAATCATTCTGAGGCTTATAAAGCCTATTGTGTTGAGAACTGAATGGATGTAGTGTACTGAGCAATTATACTTCATCAGTAATATCTTTTTATTTTGTGTCCTTGTGTGGATCATTTACTTGTTAATGGCTATTTGATCAATTGGCTTGAGAATTTTTATATTTATGGTTGTTCAGTTTCTAGGCTCGAAGGTTTTGTTTCCAACAGGGAGCAGACTTATGAAGATCCCATTGAAGAGTAACATTTATTTCAGTCTGTATCTTTTTTGTTAAACTTGCTTTACGTACATTGCGTCCCTAATTCTAAGGTTTTCCTATTCTTCCAGGTTATTATATGCAGTATTTGTTGTTTCAAATGAAAACGCATCTGTTACCGAATTGGCAAGTACCCTACAGGCAGACTTGGCACAACTGCAGGCTGCTGCTTCTTTTGTATGTCGATTGGGATGGGCAACGAAAGTAATTGATCCAGCATCTATTCTTCAAGATACAAGTGCATCTGGGTCTCGTAGAAGTATAGTTAGCGATGAATTTGGTCAAGCCCTTGAGAATATGGTTATCAATAATGATTCCAACCGGCAAGGAGATGCTTCAAGTTCCGGAAATTACGGTCCACGTCCTGCCTATACACGTGCAGCTTTCATAGTAGATGCTAATATAACATCCTATCTTATGATGGGTTCTGTTTCACCAGGTTTCCTTTCACTTCTCCATCATGCTGAAATTTATTTGCTAATGATTCGCCAGCTTTCGTTGTTGATTTTTGAGCATTTTGTCGATAAGATAATAGATAGGAATGGACACAGTTTGATAAGTTTAATATTTATATTGTTCTCAAAATAAAGGAAAATGGTAGCTAGGTTGACTACAGAGCTTTTTATTATCCGTCATTTTGCCTATATAGCTCTAACCACCTTGTGTAAAATATTAGTGCTAGAGGTATCTTGCATCCCTATGAGAATAATGGAGCCCTGGTGTCATATTAGGGGACAATATTTCCTAATAAAATTAATATTGACTGTGAGTGAGCCCTAATAATCAAACTTGCAAAAGTCTGTGCGAAGTCTCTCTGGTTTCTTTGCTTATCATATAGGTTTTCTAGTTATATGTTATACAAACCAAGCTACTGAATGAGTTGTATTCCATGTAAATAGGCACTATAATTTCTTCAATGTAAAATGGGATAGCACTTACTGAGTTACTGTTATTAATAAGTCCATTTCCAATTCTAATGGATTTGGTTTTATGCATGATCATGTCTATTCAACATATAAATTCGTGAACTAAAACTTCTCTCTAGTAATGCACATTAGAAGTGAGTACTTTCGAGTAGAGAAAATAAAATATAACAGCGCCAGATCTTGAGGGTCTGCCAATGCTGTTCTAAAGAGGCCCCAGAATTGGGGTACTTTATTTTGTGGAACTACTTTTTCTGTCTCTCACTTTTGGTCTCGCATACATTTTCTCTCACCTATTTTCTCATCACTTAACCACATCCACCCCAAACTTTAACTTCTTCGTCCATTATCAAGGTTAAGAACACTCCCTAATGCTACTTCTTTCTTCTCTGGTGACCACAATAGTTGATAGAGTGAGTTGAAGAGTGAGCTAAGCAAGAGTCTAGAAGAGGTAGAATCTGTTAGATTGTTAAGAGTTGGTAGCAGATAGATAGATCTTACAACTAACTAAGGTATGAAAACTCCCTTCTACTCCTTTGTAATAGCTTATTGAATAAGCTACTCAGCTATGTATATAAGCAGTGAACTGAGCTTAAACTCAGTAATATAACACAATAAACATTCATTCTCAATTCTCTCAACTCTTTCTTCTCTCTTCTATCTCTCCTCTCCTCTCTCTCTCTCTCTCTCTCCCCTTTTCTCAAACTCTATCATGGCATCAGAGCTTCAGATTGCAAAAGCATGGATCCTCCGCCAATGCCACCGCTGGGAAATGTCTCTGCCTGCGGTTGTGCCTCTCTCACTTTCTCTTCCGAATATCTCTCTCTGACTCGATGATCAGAATTTTCTTCTCTGGCGCCATCAAGTCCTATCGGTAATCAAAGGCAATCGCCTTTTCAGTCTCGTTGATTGGTGTGCTCTTCATCCTCTGAAATTTATGTTGCTGGAGGATGCTCTCAATAATGGTGCATCCGACGAGTTTGAGCTCTGGGAAGAGAAAGATTAGACAATCCTCATGTGGTTGATGTCGATGATGACTGAAGGGTGCTCACACTTGTTGATTGTGAGTTTTCGTGGCAAATGTGGTAGAAACTTGATCTTTACTTCACGTCGCAGACAACAGCACACATGCAACAACTGAAAGTAGGGTTAAGCATTATAGAGAAGACTTCGCAACCTCTGAAGGAATGTCTCCTCTCTCACACTTTTCTTTTTCTTTTAATTTAACGTGACTCAGTGGTGGTGGTGGCTTCTGCTGTAATCACCACTCACTATCCTACTTTTGTACCAGTTTAAACTATCGAATAAAACACCAAAACCCCAAAATAGTATGACTTCCCAAACATTGAGTGGCATGTCTTGAAAATAACAATAACACCGGTTTAGGTTTAGGTTTATGCTTTACTTCATATTTGTTGGTTATCACGGATTCAACTTTGGGGCTGCCTAAATTGCAAAAGAGCCAGTGATTGAGAGCATTGATGGCAAAGAATACTGACATAGTTGATGATTTAAAAAATAGGCGAGTAATTAATTTGGCTTCTACCATATCAACTTGAGATATTGAATGGTTCTAAGATTTCGGGCTAGATAATGAAGGGTATTGTGGTGGTGATTTTCATCCGATACAGCACATACTGATCCTGTTGATAAATAATGAATTTGTTTTTGGTTTGTATGTTACACACACATACTTCTGCAACAAATGCTTTATTTTCTTTGTTATTCTTTTAATTATATTTATTTATTCTCTGCATTGTTAGCGTAATAAAGTTCAAGGAGAATTTTTTTTAAAATAATTTGATTAACAATTAGCAGCTAATTCAACTTCCATTGACCACATACTTCCAGAAATAAGCAATCAATCTAAGGTTAATAATCTTCATTACATGATAATCTATTTCATTTTCTTTTCATTGATTTCCAAATCCATTATTAACTTGTTCATGCTTTTTTTGTATTTGTACTGTATACCAATAGCAAAACTATTATTCTGTGGTGCTATTATGTGTACTATAGTCTGACCATGTTCTCCCTGTAACCTATTTCAGGCCTGAAATCTCATGCTGTTACACTATATGAAGCCGGCAAATTAGGCCATGCCAGCATTGCTGATCTTTGCAGGGATCTTGGCACTCTGGAGGGTGCAAAATTTGAGGGAGAGCTGCAGGAATTTGCAAATCATGCATTTAGCCTGCGTTGTGTATTAGAATGTCTACAAGCAGGTGGAACTGCATCCAATGAAAAAGAGGAGAAAGGTTTTAACAAGATGGATACTGTCACTTCATGCACTGATGAGTCAAGTTCTATGAAAGCTGAAATCTCTCTGGCTGGGAAATCAGAATACTCTGTTATTGCAGAACTTAGGATGAGTGGTGATAATTTAGATCTAGATAATTCGGCGGAGGCTTCTACTTCATCAGAAGCAGTTCATAGTAGTGCATTTGCAACCCATTCTACTACTTCGTTAGATGATGCAAGTATAAGTGGGAAAAAGAAATATCGGGTAGACATTCTCCGCTGTGAAAGCTTGGCTTCGCTTGCACCGGAAACTCTTGATCGTTTGTTTCTTCGTGACTATGATATAGTTATGTCCATGGTGCCTCTTCCTCATTCATCAGTTCTTCCAGGATCCACTGGTCCAGTACATTTTGGTCCTCCCTCGTATTCTTTTATGACTCCTTGGATGAAACTGGTATTATATTCGTATGCAGCTAGTGGGCCTCTTTCAGTTATCCTTATGAAAGGACAGTCTCTGCGCTTGCTTCCTGCTCCCCTGACTGGTTGTGTGAAAGCTCTCATATGGTCTTGGGATGATTCTACAGTAGGAGGCCTGGGAGGAAAGCATGATGGAAATTTAGTAAATGGAAGTATACTGCTGTACTGTTTAAATTCCCTTCTTAAACATTCGGCTGTCCTGGTGCAGCCGCTTGGTAAGTTTGATCTCGACGAATCTGGAAAAGTGGTTTCCTTGGATATCCCTTTGCCCCTAAAGAACTCTGATGGATCAATTGACCCCTTTGGAGAAGATTTAGGAATAAGTGAAAAAGAAAGCTCAAAGTTGAATTCTCTCTTGACCGACTTGGCAAACAAGATTGAACTACAAACAGTTGGATATATTCGCCTACTGAGATTATTTAAAGGAGCAGATTCAGAGCAGTTCTCACCCGCTAAAGAGAACTATGATTGGGTTCCATTGGGTGTTGAATTTGGGATGCCGCTGTTCAGTCCAAAGTTATGCAATAGTATATGTAAGAGGGTAGTTTCATCTCAGTTGCTTCAATCTGGCTTATTTGGTGAACACCATAATGCTATGCAAAGCTTAAGAAAAAAGTTGCATGACATTTGTGCTGTGTACCATGCAACTGGTCCTGCTGCAAAGCTTCTTTACCAGAAAGAGCAAGTTAAGGAATCTTCACAACTTCATATGAACTATGCTAGCGGAAGATGGAAGCCACTTGCAGAACCTTCGTCTCTGATTTCAGGAGCAACTAGTGAGAATCAAAGGTTAAAACTTGCTAACAGGCAGTGCTGTGGAAGTGAAATTTTGTGCTTTGATGGCAGCATTCTTAGGTTTGTTAAACTTCTACAAATTAAGTTCTTGAATATTGTTGAATTTATTTTATTTATTTATCTTTTTTATCAGAGGAATCAATTATCACAATAAATTTGCTTGTGGAGTCCTTTACCAGTTTAAAATTGAAAGTACAATAATTTATAAGAACTTCATTTATATAGCTTGTATTTTTGTTTTTGCTGTATTAGTTGACAGAGATATAATCATTTATGTTTTTCCTCCTATTAGTTTAAGCTTTTGAGAAAAATGGTATCATAACATGGTATCAGAGCTTCTATGATCGAAATGTCTAGAAAATTCACGCAAATCCAAAAAAAAATCTCTTGCATGAGAGGCGTGTTAGAGATATAACCATTTATGTGATTCCTCCTATCAGCTTAAGCTTTTGAGATAATTAGTATCATGATATTAGTTAAATACAATTCTCAGAAACTGTATAATGGTGCAGGTCTTTTGCCTCCCCTCCTGGCTATGAAGCTGCGACAAAGCTCAATGAAGAAGCGCGGCAAGTTGACACAAAATCTGAGGCAGATGAAACTGATAGTAAGGAAGTAACGCTTCCCGGAGTAAATCTCATTTTTGATGGTTCTAAGTTGCATCCATTTGATATAGGTGCCTGCCTCCAGGCTCGTCAACCTATTTCCTTAATAGCAGAGGCAGCAGCAATCAGTTCCACAAAGTAAATCTCAGCCTCTAATCTAAATGTGTGCGCTTGTAACCTACATTTTGAATACTAAAATGGACTCAGGTTTCTTGTTGGCTTTCCACTTCAACAAATTCCTACCACTTGCTAGCACACAAAAAGGAGTAATGTAATCAATTTCTTTGATGGGCTTTCGATTCTGTAGCTCTTTCTGAGCTGGGGTTACTGCTAGTGCTCTGTTGATTATTATATTTGTACTTCGATGTTTATCCTACCCCCAAATTGTTTCATTTTTTCGAAGTGTTTCATATTACGTTCCTGGAACATGAGTATTGCAAGTAAGGTATCATGTTTCATTTTGTCTTCTAGCACTTCAGGAAATGACAACACTAGCCTTTCAATCAGAGAGAAAAAGACGGAAAAGTTCACCTTTGTAAGTGGCAATGCAGCTTTGTTCTATGGATACTGTAGTCTGTAGCCCATTGAGCAACACAAGTTTTTGGGACGTTTTATTTTTTATTTCTTTTGGGTGGCGTGGCAAGTATTTCACGGGGTCTATTATTTAATATAATTGTAATGTCTATTCATATTTATTAATATATAATAAGAATGTAGGGATGGTTCTTTGATTGACCCATGGTGCAATGAGTTATTTATTATTAATAAGAATGTAGTGGATGTTTCTTTGATGCTATGTTTGGTTAGTGTATACCAAGAGACAAAGATAGTGAGACATAAATTTAGAAGACAAAGACACAAAATACATATGTACATATTTTAAAATACATATGTACATATTTTATGTTTGGCAAAGTAAATACACAAGACACAGAAAACATTAAAAAGTCCATAATACCCCCATTATTTATCTTCACCACTATCATCTAAATTTTTCATCTATTACCATCTATTTTTCTCTTCTATCACCATTCATAACCAAAAACCAATAATTCAAATAATAGAAAATTTCAATAATTTCAACAACAAATTCATCCATTAATAACAGTAAAAACGCTACTTAATAATCAATTTAACAACTCTAAAGTTAAAAAAAAAAAGAAAAAACTGAAACAAATATGACAGAAAAGTGTGCAGAGAGTAAGAGCGGAAGAGAGACGACAATGGCGATCTCGAAGAGAAAAAGGGAGAGAGGCGACAATGGCGAACTCAAAGACGGAGAAAGGGAGAGAAGTAGCAGTGGCAGATTCGAAGAGGGAGAGAAAGAAAGACAGATCTGGAGGCAACAACGGCAGAGGGCGACGACAATAGCGATGAAATAGCCAAGGAACAAAGAAAAAGAGAAAGAAAAGAGTGGAGAAAGAGAGGCGGCGGTTGTTTAGCGGCAGAAAGCGGGGAAAGAAGTGACATATGGTGGTGGTTTGGGTGGGAGAGAGGAAAGGAAAAGAAGATCTGACGGAGGTGGTTTGGAATGGTGGCAGGAAGAGAGGTGAGAAATAGAAAAAAGAGGAAGAAGGTCTTTCTGATGGCAGAAGGAGGAAGAAGATCTGGAAGGATATAATTGAAAAATAAATGTAAAAAAGATTGTGTTCCACCTCCTATTGTAGTACACAAATTTTATGTATTTGTGTGCTTCCGTGTCTATCTGTGTATCCATACAAAATTTATGTCTCAACAAACAAACAATGGACATGTACTATTGTGTATGTCTTACTAACCAAACGCTACCTGATTGACACGTGGTGCGATGAGTTATTTATTAAGAATGTAGTGGATGGTTCTTTGATTGACATGTGGTGCTATGAGTACTCGACAAGTATGTATTCTGGTTGAATGACACGTGGGAGATAAGAAAACACAGCAGTACCATGTCGCACAACAAATTTTTTGTACAACTTTTTTCTTGTTTGACAAACGAAATTTAAAATTTGAAATTGGCTCGGCTGAAATTTTTCTCAAACAAAAAAGCTTTTAAGTAAGATTTAATCTTTTCTCATTTCAAATTTATGATTTGAATTTCTTGCGCTCTTATTCCTAATTTTCTCTCAAAATCTATCATTTTCTGCATCTCTGAAGAAGTAGCTTCGAGTTTTTGGGACTCATTCGGTGTTTCATAGTCCGATTTTATGCGACTTTCACCTCCTTACCCTATCGGCACCGGTAATATTGGTACCATCTACCTCTGCCGCCTTAGATGACTTCCTCTCCTTCGAGTACGATAACTACAACAACAACGTCGACAATGAACCCTCTTAACAAAGGATCGTCTTGGAGTGCCTAACTACAAGGAAGTTAGCATCGTGAACATTAGCGTCGCAAGTCCAATATAAGCTAGCCTGGTCCGACTCGCATGAAATCCTAGCCCCAATCTTGCACAGTTTGCATTTCATCATATCTACCTTCTCTAATCTTTATTTTATTTCAGTTCTCAAATTAGAAAGATATATGCATTTCATCATATCTACCTTCTCTAATCTTTATTTTATTTCCATTCTCAAATTAGAAAAATATCTTATTGTTTTTGCTCTCTACTCTTTTCTCTTAAGTGTGAAGGAAAAAGATAAAGAAAGAAGAAAAAATTGTAAGTTACATTGTCTTATTTTATAAATGAGAAACTTGAGTGATGTTGGAAAGCATTATCCAACTGCCAAATGGGCTGTCATGTTTCAAACAAAGAAGAACAAGCACAAACAATAACACATAATGACCCTTCTACTACTACGATTATTGCAACTAGCAAGAGAATTAAAGTTCCTAACCATGTAAGTTACTATAAGTTGTTATTATTATAAATTATGACACCTTTTTGAATTTTAGTTCATAAACTAATGGCTATGGCATTGGTGAAAATGATTTGTTTGGCAATTTTTGAATGGTGTTCATCATGCCTCAATCCCAAAGAAGCTACATTCCAGGTGAGTTTTTGTGAAGTTATTTTCACTATTTCATGACATCTTATATTAGTAACATACAGGACTTTGAGCGCGACAATTCTACAATGAAAAATGTATAATAACTTAATACCCATAAAAAAAGAAATTACTTTGACAGAACGTTCTAAAAAAATAAGATAATTTGCAAAACTCATTTTGGCCCGTGGAAACCTTCTATTCATCCTACCAGTTATAAGTATATATAGTAGCATAAAGAGTACAAGTATACAAGAAAAATCTCCGATGGCAAAAATTGAGAATAACGGAAATCAAACAGAGAAGCAGCCATCGATTTTGCTTCTTTAAGTGCAAGGCTGAATTATCCGGGAGATACACCTGCAAAGCCTAATAATTCTCAAATATCCAACTCCCACATTCTCAGCTGCACTTCTTACTTGAGATACAAGGGACAAAGGCGAGTCATGTTCCATGCCGGTATGACCAAGTATTTGAGATGGAAGGACCTTTGCAGGATAAGCCCCACTGCTCAGACACAATTTGTCCAACCAATTAGCTTCTTTAAAAACAAAACACAAATAAAACTGATCTTCCGAATGAAATTATTAAATAATACTAAACACGTTTAGAATTAATGATAGAAATAAGGATTTACATTTATTTTTTTGAATGGGGGGGGGGGGGAAAATAGAAAGACCACGGCAGGACCTACCATTTAATGCATGTCATATCAAAAGTCACCTTCACTTTCCTACCACTACTAAAGTCCATGAAAACTAGCTGCAAATCAAGCTGTTGACCTGCAAAACAACATACATTAAGTGAAACTACAATTAAGTCCTTGATCAAGACTCTCAAATTGCAAGGATGTAATTCCTATCAAGAATTTTAAGACTTTGCTGCATATAATTGGGAATCAAACTCCAGAATTCAGAAATAGAACTTTCTTTACCAGAATGGGAAAAGAACTTTGCCTGGACCAGATTTCTAATTTCTATGCGAGATAACTGAACCTCCTCAACCACATCTAGCAAATTACTCAGAAGTGAACTAATTATCTGCATACAATAGCAGGTCAGTGATAACAACAATAAATTTCAGCAGAATCCAGCATTCATCCATTTCCTACTCTGATAATTGCATGCTACAAACTTGTAAAAGCAAGCATTTAGCCGAAGAAATTTAAAGAAAAATGAAATTCTAACTAGAAACATAATTGCTTGAGCCTGAGATTCTTCTGGCCAGCTACCAGGATTATTAAATAAAATAAAGAAACAAATCCTCAGCCTGTCAGCCAGATAAAGCAACTAAAATATTAAGGACGCAAGCTTTCTTAGATTTTACAACCCAGCCCGTGCAAAAGGTTTGGCTAAGGTATTATAAACCCCACTTACAAAAGAATGCATGGTCAAGGACCGTCCATAATAAGATCTAATTTATTAGAGAACACAATGGTTTTTATATCAAACATACCTGTCACACAAACTTCCTTTTGGCTTGAAGTATGAAAAAGATACATAGATGCACCTCTCTTGTTCAAGCCTTTTATTTATAAAATGCCGACTCGAATAGCAATTACTTGAGCTTAGTAAGTTGAATAAGCCCAATTTAGGCAAGGAAGAAGGGAATGCCAATTGACATGATTGGATATTATGGCAGAATACCTTCAAAATCAGATCTCAATTTCAAGAAATTTATCACTCAGTAGTTTCATGAACTTATACTAAAGGAAGACCTTCAGCAGACAAGTTCTCAAAAAATATTAGTGCATCCCCATATCAGTTTTTCCATTGTTTTCTAATAGTTCTGCAGAGCCAGCATCATCAAAACCTTTATTAGTATACCAAACAATATCCAGCTATCACTCCTAATCAAGCTTATGAACACCAGAGGCCCTTCCCAACCACCCTATGGCTGTTGATCCAATACTTGATTCATTACCAGCTCCATTATGGCATAGTTCAGACATTTATGAACCCCTGATAAGTATGGTTTTTCTTCCATTTTTTATCCATGACAGCAACTTTGGCATATGTTTCTATACCTTCATCCAACAAACAGGCAATCAAACTTGAACGTTGGCAACAAGCTCTAATGAACAAAACTAATAGCATTGAAAGAAAATCAAACATTGGATGTTGTTCTATGCATCCATTGCCAAGATGACTATTGTGCACACCATTCTTGCCATTATTGCATCCAAATCTTGGCCTTAACACACCAGATTGATGTCAAGAATGCATTCCTCCAGGCTGACCTTAAAGCACATTCTTTATATGGATTGAAACAGGCACCAAGGGTATGGTTTGAGAAGTTCTAAACAACACTGACTGGTTTTTCTTTCATACAAAATCAGTATGATCCAACCATTTTTATAAAAAGGACTTCTAAAGGAATTGTGGTATTCCTTGTTTATGTACACGACATTGTGGTGATGGGCTCCAATCAAGAGGCTATCTTTGAAATCAAGCAACAGCTGCATTCAACTGTGACGACCAAGAAAATAAATAAATAAACAAATAAAAGAGACACTAGTGGCCAGATTTTCTCACGCACTCATTCTTTTTTTCTTGTCCATTTCTTCTCCTTTCCCGAGCTTCTACCTTTGTGTCACCCATTCCCCTTCTCTCCTCTCTTCATACCCGTTTTATTCTTTGATATGCAAAACTCATCTGGTTTTTCATTTTATTACTCTTTCTGCACTGTATCAATATTATATACCCATCATTTTGTACTCTATTATTTTAGCTTACATCTTCAAAACCCCATTTGAAGTAGCCTAAGCTTGAAGAGGAAAATCACTCTTATATGGAAGTTTTGATGATTACTTGTTTAGTTGTTTTAAGTACTTAAACTAATATTTTCTTAAATTTTGATTATCTCCTGTTAAATCTTGTATCTGTGGGATCTGCTGTGCATTCAAAGAAGGCTTGAAACCCCAAGATATGTGAATGTATTGATTGAAATTATGTCTGGTGACACTAGTCGTTTTTTCCTATGAAGTCTATCTGAGGCTTGCTAGGTACGGATGTCTCTATGCACCAATCATGGCTAGACCAAGTCATGACATCAACTTTCAACAAGAAAGATCTTGGGCATCTCAATTTTTCCTTGGGGTTAATGCAAAACATAGAAGAGATGAAGGTTAACTTCTACCAGACCCATCTTTTTACTAAAAGTTGGTTGGTAGTCTTATCTATGTAATCCACAGTTGACCAGACATCTCTTTTGTTGTTCACATAGTAAGCAAATTCATGCAATGCCCAAATTTCCATCTTTCAGTAGTGCACCACATTATGAAAATACCTAATGGCTTCTGACTGCAACTTGAAGCATATAGTGATGCTGATTACACACAGAAATCTACCGGTTAGTGATGCTCCAATTTTCATGGAAATGCAAGAAGCAAGACTGTCAGACATCCACAGAAGTAGAATATCAGTGTATTGTACTTAACATGTTCTGAGGTTATTTGGTCGCCTGGTGTTACTTCTAATCCGGGTTTCTTACGAGCTCAACCAACACCACCCCATGCTGACAACACAAGTACCATCCAGATTGCAACACCACGAATGGACAAACTAGAGGTAGATTGCCACTAGATCCATCAGGCATCTGACCACCAAGTTATCACTCTACCTTGGGTCTCCACGTCCATTTAAGTGGCAGACATCTTCACAAAATCCTTGCAACGTTGTGCCAAATTTCCTAATTAGCAAATTGATGCTCATAGATTTTTCCAATATCAATTTGAGGGGGAATGTCATTAGAATTGACTGGATATTATTGTAGAATATCAACAGAATATCTGCCATTATATTAGCAGATATTCCAGCAGAGATTTGCTCATTCAAATCTGCAAATTCTGTGGGATTACACATCTGTATTAATCAAACTCCATGGTATTGTGCATCTGTAATTATGTAATAATATCCTAAATTAGGTTAGCCTACCTATAGGTTAGCATTTGAAACTGATGTGTAGTTGTGTACTTACTCTATATTAACTGGGCTGAAGACAAATTATCATTTAGTCAGCAATGTGTGGGCAGCGTGAGGTGTGGAGAGTTCATTAGAGGAGATTTCAATCATGTGAGTGGGTTAAGCAGGAGGCAGAGCAGATTTGAAACTAGATCCGAGAACCTAGAGGCTGAAGGGCTCCTAGGACTTCTATCTTTCATTGTCATTTACACATCTTCTGCAATTGTTCTCATTCAAAATGCAGGAAACCTTGCTACTATTTGGGTTTTAAACATGTATTCTTCTCATCCTTGTGTAGGACTGTTCAAATAAACTGGTTGTTAAACTGATCCGTAAGCATACCATTACGAAAAAAAAGGGCCTGGTTTTTTAAATAGTTTTAAAACTGAACCAATAATTTTTGAAGTGGTTCCAAACCTGTTTCTAACCAGTTTGAAAATGTTTACACTTTACACATCTATTTCAAACATTCCCAGTCTAACAGAAAAATAAATGAACCACTATGCACTACCCATCACACCCCATAACCCTGAGTATGACTGAATTTGTGGTAAAATGTGCACAGCAGACATTCATCTTTACCACAAATCTAGTGTACAAAACTAGTAGGAAGGATAACCGAATGATTAGAAAAAAGTTGGGGTTAGCGTCAGATAGAGGTGAAACAAGCACAGGTACAGGTTGATTCAGAGTAACCAAGCAAAGACATCCCTCTAAGATGAAGAAGCACTGCCCAAGAAATATTGCTCAAAGAGTCAAACTCGGGTGGCAAACCAGCCAATGATAGAGAAATGAAGAATTACTCATATTTCCATTCTGCTTTCCAGAATCAAAATTTGGAGAACTTCAACCAGGCGACCTTAATATGCCCAAATAAGCAAGATGTAGACTAACCCAATTTTTTAAGATTGAAATTCTTAGATATAACAGCATAAAATAGCTTAATACCATTATAGGAATAAAATGTAGAAACTACTGGTCTTAGATCACATCTAAGAGTTAAATCATTAAATGTACAAATATCAAACTAGTATGTAGTTAAAAGTGTTAAACTATGCCTATTAGCATAGGATGATGACAATTGTCTCATAATTATAGTGGCTGTAAGTGTTAGTGTGTTACATTCCTAAGCAGTTAGCCAAGGCTCAGCTACTATCCTCAGCTCTTGGCTTTAACTATAAATCACATTCATTAAATTCATTCTCCTATTGGTTTGCCTTGTTTATATCAAGCATATTAGCCAAACGAAAAGCAATTTGTGGACCAATCCTTTTAAAAGGGGAAAATATGAATACATAACTAAACAAATGGAGTAATTTACCTGTGTTTCTTGTCCCAAACTTATTGAATCTGTGCATTTCTTAGTGGTATGGGTATTTAAGACAAATTCAAATGCAGAACAAGCATTGATGTCAGGAAAAGTCTGAAACGAGACACTTCTCCATATTAGAAAATAAAAAAAATTATGAATACTGAATATTGTAATAAAACAGCTAACTTGAAAAATAAAATTACCTTCATAATGTTCACATCATTCAAGTCGTTTGAAGTTATTATGCTAGGTAGACTGGCATTTACTGCAAACCTAAATTCCACCAAACATATACTTAATGCTTCAAGTAAAATAAATAAATCATGGAAAAAGAAATCAAATATGGCTAACCTCTGGATGACATAACCACAATAGTTGAGAATAATTTTGTAACCACCATCTGTGTGCTCAAAATCTTCAATAACCCATTGCTTAAAGAAAAGGTAGAAGCAAAAATCTTTGTCAGGTAATGGGTTAGACATTCTCTTCTGGATATAATCACGAACAAATTCTATGGTATCAATATAGCTTTGAACCCCTTCAATCTTGCAAACACTATGAAAGAATTCACTTAAGGATTTTGCTTTACAAGTCAAATTTTCAAGCTCCTGCCTCAGTTCGATCACCTTTTATCAAAAGAACAAGCATTAACCACTAAAATATCATCAATTGAAAAGAAAAAGCGAACAATAAATTAAATCTATCATAGAGTTGCACCAATGAACCACAAAGAGAAACTAGCAACAACATATAAGGAAAATACATCATACTTTCCAACAGGAAATTCACAAATTAGGTGAAATACTAAATTAAAATATTTCTTTATAACAGTGATCTGTTGAAAGAGAGAGCACAAGTTATATGAACTGTACGGTTTTAATTATGCACCTTAACTGTTTTCTGGCATTCTTTTCATACTAACAACAGATTTGGGAAGAAACTTGTTAGTATCTTAGAATATCTAGATATACAGTTAGTATAACATGGAAATTTTAAGAATATCAATTTCTTCATGAAATCAGTGGTCCATTTCTATTTACAAAGTAATTATAAGAGTTGTCGCTTATTTCCTTTATTTTTCTTTCTCTTCTCTCCTTTTCTTGTTTTCTTTTTTTTTTTTTTTGGTAAAAGAATATTATAAATGAAGTGTAACTTTCTTATCTTAATATGTCCACGAAAAAAAAAAAGGTCCTGTTAAATGATCATTGAGCTTTACACTAGACTAGATAGAGGACAAATGTCTTTCTTTTCCCATAAAACCTGTTAATCTGAATTCTGATCTAAGGACTTGCTGGAAAAGACATGTTGTACTGTTTCTGGATTTCCCCACACAGCACACATATTAGGGGAGATAGCCTCATATTTCCTTTATATCTCTATTCTAAATTGTTTCTAACACAAAATAAGAAACACAAATACACACTATTAGTACTACACTGTCCTTGACTATCTGAGCTTAGTGTTGCAAAGATGATAATGTTGCGTTACATAAGTAGATGCACTGGTCAAAACAGGATTAAGAACAAATACATTATAAAAATTGTTGGGATAGCACCATTATTTAAAAGATAACACGAGTTTGCTTGGGTGCATCATTTTGATAGGGATTATTAAAACAATTGCATATGTATATATCCAATCAAAATACCTGACATTTTCCCTCAGAATTGAGCAAGCTAGTAGTGATACGAATATCATTAGCTTGAGTTTCCACTGCCACACTCTTAGATAAGGATGCCATGAAACGCAACTCCATTTCCTTAGACTCCTGAAGGCCATGGTTCAACTGCTGTACTTTTTTCTGTAAACAATGAAATTTTAGTACCACCACCAACCGCAGGTGCAGCAAAACATCAAGACGTAAGATAGAATACCAGCAATCTGTCACGCTTCATATGCATTAACTGCAATTTAGCCTTCTCATATGATATATTAAGCATCAGCATTCTTCCTTCAACATATCTGCTAGGTTATATAATCTATCATTACAGCAAAACTGTTCCACAAACATAATGTGAACCATTTTAAACTTAGTGATGCAGTCAAAGAATGTACCTTTTATGTCTAGAAACATTTTGGGTATCGGCTATTTTCTTCTGAAAGGAAAACAAGAAACATGACCATAAGCAATGAGACACGTCAAATTAACATATTGCTTATTGTCTTAATATTTAATATAATCTGTTCTAATCACTATAAAATGTAAGTTTGCCCACAATTAAACTGCAAAATGCATTAAACTTGACTAAATAATGTAACAGACCTGAGGATGAATGTCAGAACAAAGAAATTCACATTGCTTAACTTTCTGCAGATGAACAAGAACTTCTTCCAGCTTGCATATCTAAATATTGAGGATAAAATAAATAAATTACTGATACAGAATATTGATGATAAAATATGCATGAACTGTATAACAAAGTAAGCAACAATATCCACAATTTTATTTGAATGCTATTACTTCCTAATTCTACATTCATGACTTACCATTCGTAAATTTAGCCTATCAACTGACGGAGAAAGGAAATGTTGTGTGCTCCCGAGGAACTTCTTGAGAAACTGCAAAGTACTTTAGAAGTTTAAGAGGCTCTAACAAAAATATCAAAACTAAAATTGATTCTTATCATAAAAAAATACCCATACATCAGCCCAGTCATTCCATGTCTGATCTCTGAGCTTCTCTCCACTGCTCATGTAACGTCTTTGCTCCGAATTAAGTTGTATAGCACTATTCCCAATATGGACCTCTGGACTTCTTATAATCCTCCCAAATTTGTCTTTGTCTCCATCACCTGGTAATTGTATCTCAAAACCCTTTCTTTTCTTCTCAAAAGAAAACTCAAAGCCAGACTTGGTAACAGGGCTCAGAGCTACTTTGGGTGCCCCTCGGCAGTTGTTGTCAAGATGGCAATGACCATATGAGTTATCTTTATTAGACAAGTCTTGCATATTACTGTTCAGCAGTTCACTCGAAGACCCATAAAGAGATGGCGACAGAGTTGGAGTTTCTTTGCTAGGAGTGCTCAGAAACAAAACCATATTACTAGGACTCTCAGCTGGTTTTCTCTTGGATGCACTCTTAAGAAGCATGAAATCAGTGACAAAAATGAGGATTAAAAATCGAAGAAACTGAATCGTCAACATCTTAAGGCAAGGAAAGTTCGCCTTCCAATAGGAGTTAGCTTTTTAGGTTGGCTAAGATACCTTTAGACATATCCAGTACATTTCACAAGGGTCAAAATTTCAATTTAACACAGGAAAAATCTAACCATAGCAAAATTGGGCAAACTGAAGTAGATTTCGTAAATTTAAAGCTTTTGAAATGAGATGGATTAAATATCTAAACTTTATATCAACAAAATCTCTCATCAATCATTTAATATATGACTCCAGATGCCCCTCAAGTTACTAATGATTTTCAGAGACATTGTCTTTATTACTTCCATGAATCATGACTAACATAAATCGCTTGCATTTTACCTGTGAAATCATACAATCTGTACTAGTCTTTACACTGTTTTCAAACCCAGACAACCCAAATCCATCAGCTGCTGCGTCTGAGTTGCTCTCAGCATCTTGCCCTAAACCACTATTAACAGATTCATTATGCTTTTTCAGCTGCTTCAATTCATGAGAACAAGTCCTTTGGCATTCCACATGTTGTGATCGCTTCTGGTTCAACATCACAGGAGAAGAAAATGGATTATCATATGTAACACTTGCAACATCATCTTTCCTTTTCTCAACTGTGCTATCTGTTTGGTCAATCTGCAGGCAAGAAGCTGTGATTTCCCCAGTCTTAGAATTTTTGCCACTCTGGAAGTCAACAGAAATCAAACTAAAAGCTTGCTCACCCGTTTTTGAGTCAACAGTCTGTTCATTATCAGTTAGCATCGCAAGGTTTCTAAAGGAGTCAATCCCATGGGAATCTGTGATGATCGAACCTTGATTCATCCTATTCCCTTGAGTTAAACCATAGAGATGCTCATCTAAAGAAGCATTTCGAGTTTCAACTTGATTGTATTCACAATCTTTTTCATTAATGTCAGACATTTGTCCTCTGTCTTCAAGATTACTTCCCTTCACCTGGGCAACACCATAACCAAGTTTTGATTGAACTGAGTTGCCCATCATTAGTGGAGTTCTTGCACTATTAGCAATAAGAAAGTCTAACTCTTTATGGATTGCTGCACTTGCACCTTCAACAAACTTCTTGGTTTCCTGCAGAAGGTAACAAGTATCACCTAGTATGCATTGTAGTTCAAAAGATGCACCACTGGATGCAATGACAGCCACAAAATTATCATTATAAACTATGCAATTCTACAATCTTATGGGCGTGTTTGGTTGTCCATAGGAGACATGACACAGTGCCACACATTCACCGATTGATTGCTATGACAGATTTTCAATGGACACGGTGGTATACAAATGCACACTAAATACATATCCTTCCAAAATGTTTATAAACAGACTCTTATAATTTTTCCCTTATTCTTTTCTCATAAATTTTATTCTTTTCATTTTTCCAATCCTAACAGCCTCTTCTCCTTTCTCCTCTCTCCCCATCCCTCTCACCTCCTCCTCTCCTCCCTCCCTCCATTATTGAGCCTCCTCTCATCCTTCCTCTCGACTTCTTTTCATTTCAGGGATATTGTTTGCTCTTTTGTTGACTATTGATGATTTTTGGAGGATGATAATGAATCTGTGGTAGTGGTGGTGATCGATGATGGTGGGAGCCGACTGCTACTGCTGAGGGTACAACAGACATTTTGTTATGATTGAGAATGTATTGTTTTGTCATGTACTTTGTTACCAAACAAGATGTAAAATTTGTGTCTTCTTGTGTCCATGTACCTTTGTGTGATTGTCTCTATGTCTTCATTGTGCATGTACTATTGAATAATAACCTAACAACCATGCTAGGTTTACCCCAAAATCAACCACTAAAATCAGCCACTAGAATAGAATACACATAAAAATACAAAATAAATACTAAAAATTAATTAAACTACACCTATATTTATACACAAATACATAGTGGCTGATTTTAGTGGCTAATTTTGGTGTGCAAATATCATTTTTGATAAACTAATTACTTATAAATAAAAGGTAAGTGTATTTTGGGGTACCAGGGAGTGGCATGGAATTGCAGATAAATTTTACAGAAAAGGTATCAACATCATGAGACAAAATGCAAATCAACATTCAACTAAAAATGGTCCTTGCCTTGATTGAAGTATCAGGAGTTTTGATTTGGTGAAGGGAATCATCTGCGACTGTATCATGTTTCCCAACTCTACCCATAGCTGGACCTACGTTCGGTGTATCTGCAGCCTCAGAATCATGGATGCCATGTGGCTGAACTGAATCATCCACACCAGTATGATTCCCCTCGTTGTCTAAGAAATCATGGATGACTTGATCAACTGGAGAGCTAAGCCGTGAATCTGCAGCCTCAGTATTCAAAGGGGAGATGGCAGGCAAATCCTTGCTTCCTTCTACAAGGATTGCGTCCAAAGTAGGAGAGAGTCTGTCATAATCGTACCTCTGCGGGTCCAACCCAGTCATACTCATGTCACTGGAATCTCTACAAACATTCACGGGATCCGTAGGTACTCCAGACTGAGGAGACTGCATCTTGGCTTCCGAAAGAACCATAAAACACCCAGTAGTGGAGGCTGAGTGGCCGGAGCCTTGGCTCGGCAATGTCTCTTCAAACTGAGGACTGAACCTCGAGGGCGTCTTCAAGTCTTCAAAATCCGACCTGGCAAGACTCCGGTAATGCAATGAAAAGGCAGTTGAGTCCATTGTGAGATCATCAGATGCAGCAGAGTCCGGCAAGCGTTCGGGTCTGATGAAACTGGACGACACCGGACATCGAAAATCATCTTCTGCACAATGTAATGGAATGGAATGGAATGAAATGAAACACGACGGGAAAAAAGAATAAAAAAGTGAAACAGAAGTAGCAAGGGTTGCGCAACTCGCCATCGTCAGTGGAAGGAGCGGCGCTACTGCCACTGGGGGAAGGGGAACCGAGTGGTCTCAGAAAGGAGTGATTGAGATCGGCGGCTTCACCGTTGGGCGGGGAAGAGGACTCCTTGAGGTCGAGCTCGTCGTCTTCGTCGCTGTCGCCGGCCAGGTCCCGGAAAAACCCTAGGACCTCGGGGGAGGGGGAGGAGGAAGGAACTGAACCGGGAGGAGTGTCGGAGGAAGAAGAGTCGTCGGGGCGGAAGATGTGGACGGAGGTAATCTCGTTGTCCGCGAAGCTGACGCGGCGCAACTTCTTCCTCCGAAGCGCGACGGTCTCGTCTTCGGTTTCGGTGTTGTTGGAAGGTTCCATTGTTGAAATGAGCTTGGGCACTGCAGGAGTAAGAGAGTAAGCAGAAGGACACCTAGATGGCTAGATGTTTACCCTCAATTTTTGTGCGGGAAAATGCGCCATTTTGGTCCCGCTTCGGATTTGACTTTGGCGGATGACAATAACTAAAATCCACAGTGGTTATGAGATTTACTGCAA
>NC_029788.2:1714716-1720738 GCF_000816755.2 Arachis ipaensis | reverse complement strand
ACAGTACAGGAAAACAAACAAATCTCATAAAGGGGGCTAATTCTTTTAGTTACGAAAATTTAGAAGGTGTTATACTCAATTATAAAAAAATGGTGTATTTTTATTGATATGAAGATAAATTTTTTTTAACTAAAATTCACAAATTAGAGGTTAAGTTTTGTTTTAACTAATCCAATTTGAGGTATTAAAGAAATTTGAACCTCAGATTTATATGAGGTGAAAATTTTTTTAAAAATAAATAAATCGGTGGGTCAATTTTGTGAAAAAAAAATTATAAACTACAAATCTAACTCTCGTATTTGTATTTTTTGAAAGAAAAAAAATTAAACCACAAAAATTAAACCCTCATTTGTGGTATTCAGTATTCACACCCAAAAAAATACATTAAATATTTACATTGCTGAAAAACACCACTTGAATAACAATGTCAAAAATAAAAAAACGGGAGCAAAACAAAACAAGCGAATAAAAAAAATAATTCTTTGTCACTTTTTGCATAACCATCAATAATAAAAGAGATCTATACTTAACCACTCGTTATAATTTATCTAATCGCTCTTTATAGTTTAAAAAGCATATATTAATTACGTAACTAATAAGAATTCTACTAACTCTGGCCAACTTTTGTTTATAGTTGTGTTTAATAAAAGTGTTTAATAGAAATGTCTTTTTTTATGGTTTATCTAATAAAAGTGTCTTTGTAATAAATATGTCTCCTTATATATGTGTCTTCTAGTAGAAGTGTCTTTAATATTAATTATTGTTGACAATAAGTTAACAGATAATATATTAGTACCCTATACTTTTTCCATGTTAATTATCTCCTCAATCATTTTTTTCTTTATTCTGAAAAATCATTCTATTTCTTTCTAATCATATGTTCCAAATAATCGTATAAAAGCATACGATTCATCTCTTGCATTCTTTCTTTCTATTTGATATCTCAGTCAAACTTAAAAAATATTTCTTCAATGTACCAAAACAAGACCATAATCTACCAACATATGATATTCATACATATCATACTTGTCAATAAAAGCTACAACCAAGAAATAAGCGGTGATAAATTATCTTGTTGATTAATAACCCCAAACCGACTTAGTCTCTCCTTAAATTGATCCCGTCAGTCAAAACAAATCAGACAAATAATTTTACTTTTAGTGGCACTAGTCCTTTCTATATAGTCCTAGTAAAGTTGTACCTTGTTACATCCTCTAAGACCAATTCTGCTTGCAACACCTACACAAATGAGTTAGTAGAAAAAATACCTTAACGTATCGTGTAGCTGGTTCACTAGATTCAACTCTCATTAGCTCAGATCTCACCTCCATTTGAAGTTTCATATTCACTCAAACCCATTCCAAAACCTACAATCTCGTATCACTGATCCTCTTTGGTTTGAAATCGAGAAAAATCTTGAAAAATGATCTTTCAAATAACCTCCAAGAAGCCAAATATCTTCTTAGAATCTAGTTCCTCTCCCATCACCGCTTCCATAGACAATCCAATAATCAATTTCTGTCTAACTTATTGATTCGTGAACTATAATTGACAAATATCCTTCGACGAATCTCCTAGCAGGTAGTTCTTAGGTGGACAGAAGTTCATTTGGATTCAAGTTATTACATGAACACAAACACCTTCTCTCATAACAAACACTCCTCCTCAAAGAAGCGTCATCACCACTTAAATAGAAGAGCTGTGTTGCGAATCATAGTATCACTGACTCCTAATCCACCTAACCTTTTAGGAGTTTGCACCACTTCCCACTTAACTAAAGTCATACCATTCCTCTCATCTTTCTTACCCTATAAAAATTTTTTCTGTAAAAAAATCAATTTCTCTACAACACCTTTTAACATCTTACATAAATTTAAATAATAAATCAAAAGACTATTAAACACATATTTTATTTTTATGTATTACTGTGTGTATTTATGTTTATTGTGTATTTGTGTTTCTCTTTTTGTGTCTAAAAGACAGAGTCTAAACACTGCCTTGGTGACTATAACAATACAAACAATCTTTCTTTCATTGTTGTCTCCATGAACCACTTTTCCTCTAATTGTAGGTTTAGTTATGATTATTTGATGCACAATTTGTCATGTTTTTGGAGCATCCCATTGCGAAATTCTTGCTTCCAAGCATACCACTTTTTCTTCAAATCGATAACTTGCTAGATGAGCGAATGCTATTTTTCCGAAATTGAGAATTTGATATTAAGAAGCGAACGATAATCGCAAGAAATACCAACCAAGCTATAAGTCTATTTGGTTCACATTTTTATTCTCTTATGCAATCATTATTTTTCCATCAACAACAGTACATGAAAACTTTCTAAACCACAAATTTGGAAGCTGTATGGTACAATTTGCAATAATGCATGCACCAAATCAATTAGACTTGACGACAATTGGACTTTTCACATAATGGTTGCCATCTGTCCAAATCAGTTTTCCAAATTTGAAATGATTATTTCTTGCTTCTCCTTGCCTCCCCTTCAGGGTTACTTCAAAGATCTTTTCTTCACCAACCTCTTTGAACTCCAGTATGTTAGGCTTGACAGAAACAGTGATCCCGCTTGGGTTTTGAACTTGAGCAAAGTATGTAGCCGGAGCACCAACGTTTTTGAGGGTTCTTGTGAGTGTGAGTGAGCCAGGGAATTCTGGAACTGTGATTGAAGGATAGTTGAGGTTGAGGATACTGAAATTCGTTGCACATTTATAGTGATGACCTTCTGAAAACAAGGAAATTTGTTTTTCGTGGTAGCCTAAAGCACATAAGAAGTTGAAGTAATCATCGATTTTTGTGTCATAAACAAGGCCAGGATCCATTGCGCTGTTGGGATCAACATGCCCTGCCCCATAACTAAATGGTGTTGCCTTGCCATATGTAGCATTTAGCAGTGGCTCTGCCTCATTATCTAGTGTTGTGGCTGAAAAGTAGCACAGCAAAATCAGTACTTGCAAGCACAAATGCAAATGGTTTAAACAAAAAGGGTTTAGTTAAGGTGTGTCTTTAAGACACATAATAAGTTTACTATTAGTAGAAAGATTTTGAAGAAAATCTCATATCCTAAATTATTCAAGCTGTGATGTTAATGGTTTGACGAACTAGAACAGAGAGAGAAAGAATGAAAGTTGAGAGAGAAAAAAATTGATTCTTATCATTTTGATAATTTCTAACGAATGAAAAGTAGAAAAATGAAAAATTTTATGTACCCTTAACTAATTATTAGGCTTATTTTTTTTGGATATGAGAAGGATGTGTGTGTTATGCGTTGTTGTGGAGAATGTGGATGTTAAACATGGATGTGGGACAGTTTTTTCTGAAATAAGGATAAAGAAATCGGACCATTCGATTTCTTTGTAAAAAAAATTAAGCCTACTAATTGGACAGTCCGATTAGTGTGGAAAAGAAATTTTAAATTTTGGCAAAAGTAATCGGACCCTCCGATTTGTGTTCCCAAAAATCGGACGATCCGATTTTGTTCCTGCGTAAAGCACCTATACATTCCATAATTGCTTCCTACACCATTTTTTCAGCCACATCTAAATTAAAAAGTGAATTAATTACCATCAATATTAAACTAATAAAAAATAATATAGATAACATATTCAAATGTTTTTATTTGATAAATACAGAATAAATTCATTGAAACTTAAATCTTGGTGGAAACTCAGGTGCAGTTCACTTTATATAAAGTTGATAATAATTTAGAGTCGTTAAATAATTTGATAAATTTGACTAAATTATCATTTAATAGTTGTCAACTATAAATTTCATACGAAATTAACTGCACCTGAATTTTTAACCTTATATTTCCAATGAAAACTTTTTCATTTTGTAATCTTAACATTTACTCTAAGCGAGGCAAAATTGAGATTTTCTCACCCGTGGTCATGATTGCAGACTTAATAGCCGCCGGACTCCAGGACGGATGCATGGTTTTCAACAATCCAACGATGCCTGAAATGTGAGGGCAAGACATTGATGTGCCTGAGAGTGAGTTATAAGGAATCCTACGCTTGTCAAACTCCTGATTGGTTGGCCCTTGGCCTTCTGTGTAAGCTGCTATAACTGACACACCTGGTGCAGTGATATCAGGCTGAAAAATTGAAACCAAAAAGTGTTTAGATATTTGACAACAAATTTGGAAGAAACATTCATCAATTAAGCAAAATATTACACCTTTAGGATCTCTGGTACAAGGATATTAGGCCCTTTTGATGAGAATGAAGCCATGAAAGGAGCTGGCTTAGTATGTAACAAAGTCTTTGGATATGTAATATAAGCCACTGGGAACCTAGCAATAAACTTCAAGCAGTTAAATTTGATCCATGATTCTACTAAATACATGGGATATATAGTTGTAGAGATAGACACAGATGCAGAAACTAAAAAGTTCTTATATATTTGAGAAAAAGACAAAGAAATTTTAGACTTTTTAATTAGAAAATATATGAATTTCTAATTAATCGAAATAAAAAAAAATCTATCACTTTTTGTAACGTGAGATATTTAAGTTATTCTGTTTAAAATATATAAAGATAAATAAGTCTTTTTAAAATGATTTAGGTAGTGTTTGGTTGATATTTATGTCTCAATGACACATGCACACAGTGACATATGCCTACTATTTGATTTGGTGAGACACATATTTTAAAAAAACACGGGAGGACTCGGATGGATATTAAATTTATGTACCTCCAATTTGGTGAGACATTGAGACACAACTTGTGAGATACTAATTTTTTACTCTTTTATCCTTATTCAATTTTTAAATTTTCAAAATTTGTCCTCTTATCTTTTCAAACCTTTTTTGAATAAAGGGTAATTTAATCTTTTAATTTTTTTCAAATATTTGTGTTTTGTTTATTATTTTTACCAAACATAATACATAGACACAAATATTTTATAGGGGTATAAGTTACCGAACCGGATCGAAAATTACCGCAAACCGAACCAAAAATTACAACAACTGATTTAAAAACCGAAAAAATCGGTTTTTTTAGTTTTTTCTGACAAAACCGATCGGTTCAGTTCGGTTTTCGGATGGCTCGATAGAAACTGAACCGAACCGAAGATATGCATCCATTTTAATGTTTTAACCATTTTAACTTTTAACCTAACAACAAAAATCCCCAACCCCTAATCATTTCAATGTTTTACTTTTATTATTTCAGTTTATTGACTATTTTAAACCTCTAATTACTGTTATTCATATTTTGCTCATTAGATATTAAAAACCGAAAAAATCGACTGAACCAAACCGCTGTTGGTTCAGTTCGGTTCGGTTCGATTATTGTAAAAGTAGCAAACCGAACAGTTGTGTGTTTATAAGAACCGAACCGAACCGATAACACCCCTAATATTTTATATCTATATTTTTAATGTCTGTGTTTTTGTGTCTATGTCCATTTTATACATCAATAATCAAGCAAACGAAGTCTAAATGTCTCACATTATAAAAAGTGAAAGACTCTTTTATATTATTTATTTGTCTTCGAAATAAAAAATTAAAAATTTATTTATCGTTTTTTCTATATATTTTCTTTTGCATTTTTTAAGATGAAAATGGTAGATAACTTACTTGGTGGAGTTGATGTAATCAAATATAGCGAGACCATCAGTGAAATTGACATGAGTGGCAGGAAGGAGGTGAGGATCGGCTAATATTTCATTCCCATCGATCTTATCATTGGCAAGAACCATTCCCACGGCACCTGCTAGAAGAGCTTCCTCTCCCTTCTCCGCTCTTGGACTTGATCCCCGGAGGCACAACACAATCTTTCCCTTCACCTTCTTCGGGTCTAGTGTTCCATCCAGACACAACTCACTGCATAATTCAATTGGATCATTCTTATAAATTCAGTCCAACTCTTTATAAAACTCTTTTTGAGTGTTAGTTGGGTACACCTAAATATTATATTATTTTAGTTTAGTTAATTTATTAATTTCTATAATTTTATTAAATTTGTAATTAAATTTTTATATATTTTTAATTAAATTTTTATACCAC
>NC_029788.2:1709338-1714197 GCF_000816755.2 Arachis ipaensis | reverse complement strand
ATAGATATAAAAAAAATATTTTTATTATACACATTAATAAAGACACTTCTATTAAATACAATTATAAATAAGAATTAGTAGAGATTAACAAAAATGATGTTAGTAACATAACGAAATTAAAACAACAATAATCACATTATTGATCACTTTTTGATACTTACGCATTTATAACTTTTGCGCTAGCCAATTTAGCATCTGCAGCTTTAATGATTGGGTAGAACTTGTGCGCCATTTTTGAAGCGGATAAACTTTCACCCTACAAATGAAACCATACAAGTGTATTTTCACGTTGAAAAAGTATAGGTAAACAATAAAAATATTAAACAATGTAAATAATAAATATATTGAATATTCATTTTACTAGCATACAGATGGTTATTTTAATATTAAAATTTAAAAAATTAATTTAAAAATGTAGTATATTTTTATTTAATTGGTGATTGTTCATATTGTTCAACAAAATTATTATCCCCAACATTCTCCTTTGACATTGTATACTATTTACTCACACAATATAAACTATGTGAACATCCCATGAGATGCTACCCTTTTTAGTTCAAAGTTAGAGAAAACCACAAATACGAAAGGATCATGACGCTAATAAAATGGATGAGAAATGTTACGGTTACTTAGTCATTAACTCAATTTATTTAATCTAGATCCGATATATCTATTGTTCACCTTATTTAATATTTTCATTTTCTACCTATATTTAACATAACTTTTGAAAAATTTCAAACCGACTTTAAATGAACGGTGAAAACTCAGGTGTAGTCGATTTCACGTAAAGTTGATATTTGAGAGTCGATAGATGATTTGACTAAATTTTCATCTAACGACTTTTAGATATCAACTTTACGTGAAGTTGATTGCACCTGAGTTTTCACCTAAATGAATTGATAATGAGGATTAAGAGCATATTTGGGTGAGCTTCTAAGAAAAGATCTTTTTTCGAATTATTTTTTTTTAAAAATCTTATAGGTGGCAACACAGCGGCGAGCTGCTCCAAGTTCGAGAGAATCCAGGGAGGACGGGGACAGGGGGAAGGAGGACGCCGAACTACGAGAGAGGAAGCAGAGGCGCCGACAGCACGGACGGCGGCGGCACCGCGGCAGAACAGTTGCAGGGAGAACTTAGGGTTTTGGTAGGGTGAGTTTGGAAGGTGCTATGGGTTCAGACTTCAGGTGATAGTGATATATGATTCACGTATTGGGGAAGGAAATGGGCGAGTGTTACTTGTTAGGGGAAAGGGGTGGGTTTGGAAAGTGGACCAGATTATTTTTCAAATCGATTTTTTATTGAACCGGTTAGACCGGTCGGTCTGGCCGGATTTTAGAATATTAAAATTGGTTTTAATTTGGTTAGTTAAAAAATTTTTAAAAAATCGGTTCACTAAAAAAGTCCAATAATATGATGCCACGTAGGCGTCTTTATAAAAAGTCATTTTCAGTAACTTTATGGGAGCATCCCCTTAAAATAAATAGGCTTGTTTTATTTCCAGGCTTCAAAGTCAGCCATGAGCCAACTTTTCATTTACAAGATAAAAGATGGACACATGTCAAAAAAACCATGATTAAAATAGAATCTCTGTAAATCTGTACAAATTTTTATATGTACAGTATAAGGACCCAAAAATTTATCATCGTAACAAAACAAATACTAAAAATATTTGTCATCACAAAAATTCTGCAGTCATTAATTAGAGTGTTATGTACGTCCATCCATCCAACAATTTCAATATTCACACAAATTTCTACATTAACTTGAAATCTCTCGTATAGTATCTAATGTCTAAACATATGATTTTCAAAATGTTCCAATTTAATTTTCCAGTGACCAAATTAATTTAGAGGAATACAATAGATTTCAAACCACATCCAATATCAACCATGAAAAATTCTTGCATGTTCCTAAGTAAATCATTGCATTCTCCACGGATGTATGAGGGGCTTACCATTTTTCTTGGAGCTATTATTAAGAAGTTGCAATGCTATATAAACTCAATAGTGTTTCCATCTCCAATATCAATCACTCTTTCTTGCTCTTTCTGCCATTGTTCTTGTGAATTTGGTGTTATTTCATCCAAATTTTTTTCAAGAGCAATGGCAGAGCAACAAGTGAAGGTGGAAGCCGAATCAGCTCTGGTTTCGGCTCCGGCTTCGCCTCCGGTTGTTGCTGAAGTGCCATTGAACAATGCCACACCTTCTGATGATTCTAAAGCTCTTGTTGTTGTGCCTCAGCCTCAAAGTGAGTTTGCCATATGTTTCATGATATACCTTCATGAAGACTTTTCCTAATTAAAAAAAATAGACATGAATTTTCAATTTTTCATTCCTTATTGTGAAAGGATTCTTGGTGTAAAAGCATCATCTTAACTAAATGTTATCTAAGAGTTTATTTGGGTGAGTTTTTTAAAAAAATCTTTTTTCGAGTTATCTTTTTTTAAAAGATCCTATGGAAAAGTAAAAGTAATTTTATGTTTGGTATCTCATGCAAAAAAATCTTTTTATCTATCAATTATGTTTGGGTATAACGATATAAAAGTATTTTTTTGTTTATTTATTAGATGAAAAAGATCTTGTTTTTAAGAGAAAAAGTTCTTTTAAAAAAAATCTAAATTACAGCTTCTCAAAAAAGATTTTTTTTTATTTTTCTAGTACTTTTACTTTTATTACTAAAAATTTATCAAACACACTAAAAAATAAAAAAAAAATAATAAAAAAAATTTTTTTTTATGAAAACAATGACGCCCGAACAAGCACTGATTAAAGTTAAAGAGAAACCTTAATGGTGATGTTGTTGCCAAGGACAACATAACTAGCGAACGCCCTATCCATGGTGCTGGCAGCAACGGTGATATGCCAAGGCGCAAGGTTCACAACAGAAGCATCAAAAGGGCCACTATTGCCGGCGGAGCAAACAACCACAATGCCATTCATGGCGGCATGGAAGGACCCAATGGAAATACTGTCATTGAAAAATGGAGAAGGAGGGCCACCAATCGACACCGACAAGACGTCCACGCCGTCGTGGATGGCCATGTCGAAGGCCGCCATCATATCCGCATCGAAGCAGCCGTAGCCGCCGTAGCAAACCTTGTATGTCGCCACACGTGCCTTGGGCGAGCCGCCCTTGGCGGTGCCATAGCCTTGGCCAAAGACACTGACTCCCGCAACGAAGTTGCCCGCAGCTGTTGAGAGGGTGTGGGACCCATGCCCTTCGATGTCTCTTGGTGACTCATACTCTTCTATTGACCCATTCACTTTTCCTACAGCCGAAAGAAATGCTTTGTTGAAGTACCTTGCTCCGATCAACTTCCTGAATTCATGTACCAAATATTACAGATTTATGAGTTTTTGAATAGCCTCAGATTTGTGAATTATCAGAACTAGATATGAATTAATGAGGAGTAGCTAGGTCTCAGTAACTTGCTAAACGCATAATAATTAAATTTGAGAGAGTTGTGGTCAAATTTATTGAGTTAGCAGTCTTAGTATGGGAATGAATCCTTTCAACTGTTAAAAAAAATTAAGAGGGTAAAGTGTGGTTTTTAACCCCTTATTATTCTCTTTTTTATATTTATTATTGGTCTTACTTAAAAAATAAATGATAAAAAATCACATTTAATTCTCTCAATTGTTAAAAAAATTGAGAGATTCATTCCCGTGTTAATACTATCCAAGTTTTCATTTAGAAAAGAATGAATACCCAATTTTAATTCTGATGATTTTTTTTAAGAGTTATGAAGCCTCTAAATAAAAGAAAAATTATATTTTTGGCTCTTTGATATTTAATTTTGTAGGACTGGTTAATCTTTCTGTCAATATCGATACTAGGACTGTACATGAATCGAACAATATCCGCATTCGATCAAAATTTTGTGGATATTATCCGATTCGTACTATAGTAGGATCGGATTGCGGATTTAGCAGTGATATCCGCGGATCCGATCCGCAAATCCGCATATTCGCACGTCTCATATAAATAGCACAGTTTAAGAAAGTAAACCCTAATGTGATATGAATTTTATGATATCTTGTTTTTAATTTTTTATGTTGTACTTCAACTTAGAATAATTAAACTTAAATCTTGTGTTTTTTTTTTGTTATTCAAGAGAACTTTTATTGATAATATTTTAGGAGTAAATAGGCTTAAACAGGTAAAAAATAAATTTTATGGTATTTTTTGTAAAAATAGCCAAATAGAATCTTAAAATAATTTTTTTTGTTAATTATGCAGATATACCCGGTATCTGATCCAATCCGATCCGTAAGCATGCGGATTGGATCGGATCGGATTTGGTCTAGAAAAAATGCGGATATTGTATCCGATCCGATCCGATGAGTGCAGTGCGGATCGGATAGAATTTTAGGCTATATCTGATCCAATCCGATTCGTGTGCAGCCCTAGATACAAGGGTTAATTAGTCTTATAAAAATAAATATCAAGGATCAAAAAGGATATTTTTTTTTTACGGAGTGTCTTGTTGTCTTTCGAGATAATTGTCAAGAGCCGTTTAGAGTTTTTCTCTTTATAAAATGGATATTGTCACTAGTAATATTGGATTATAACCATTAAAATTTGTTAATTTTTGTTGTCGGTTGGAATAAAGTATGTTATTGAATTACTAAATTAAAATAATTGAATTAATAACTACGTGATGGACAAAAATAACAAATTTTGATGGCCTCTATTCTAATATTTTTCTTTTAACAATTTTTTTATGTATAGCTTTTTTCATTTTAAGAGATGGTTAAGAGTAATTTTAAAAAAGACGGTCCCTCTATTTAAACAAATTTTTTGTTTTATTTTTTTTATTTAATTTATTTCAGTTACAAAAAAAAATACAAAATATTCTG
>NC_029788.2:1708267-1709301 GCF_000816755.2 Arachis ipaensis | reverse complement strand
CTTCATTGTTAAATAATAATTAAAAAAATAAAAACCTTCACTTGTTTAAGCCTTGCATTATCGCTTGAAAGCTTTATGATGTTTCGTTTTCTTTATTCCCCGAGAATAAAGCGTCGCACACTACCTGTTTGTAAAATTAGCTATTAAGAATTGGTGATAACTGATAAGATACTTAGAATATACTGTTACCTATAAGCTTTGCCTTTTAGTGGAGTGGATATTACACCTTTTTTGATAGGCAGCACAAAGTTCACGATGTCAAAATTATCGCCTTTTCATAATATCTAATGCGCGTTAAAAGAAAAAAATTATATGGTAATTATCTAAATCAGTTTCAAAATTTTTAAAAAAATAAATATTATAATTTAAAAAAAATTAATATACACGTCAATTTTTAGTATTTATCTTTATCAGCTAAATCAATTCTTAATTTAATTTTTAGCATCTTTTATTAATAAAATCTGTAGATTAACATGTTAATTCATATACATGATAATTAAGCGTCCACATATACAAAAAAAACAAAAACAAAATAATTCTTGAATAATAGTAAAACATGTCGTTTTAGTGTTCTCTTAGGTTGTATTTGTTTATAGAGACAGAACACAAAATCATGTTTGGCAGAGGAGACATGGAGAGAGACAATGTTTTCAGAAACATTGAATTAGTGTATTTTGTGTCCATCCTAATAGAAAAGACACGGAGTCACTAACAATGACACAATTTATTTTTTATTTTTTCTTTCATTATTCTTGTTAATTTTTTATAATTATATTTTTTATTATTATATTTTTCATCTCAAAATTTTTGAATGAAAAAAAATGAGAATAAATTGAATTTTTATAATTTGTTATAATTTTTCACCAAACAAAATATAAAAACACAAAATTTTGTGTCTCTGTCCATTAGTGTCTTGTTCTGTTCTTAGGAATATTGCGTTGTAATTATAGTTCAAATTCTTCATTCTTAAAACTAAATTTGTAAACCTTAATTTACCATACGCTTTATTATAAATCCTAGTTTTTAAAAGACAA
>NC_029788.2:1707518-1708004 GCF_000816755.2 Arachis ipaensis | reverse complement strand
ATATAGATAAGAAGAAAGAAAATATTATTATATATACCTGTTGCAGTGAAAGGTAGGATCAGATCCATGATCACATATTCCTCTCCACTTTGAGGGAATCGGTCCAAACCCTTTCTCGTTAAAGCTCTCAGATTCAGGCCAAACCCCTACAAGACACAGTGAGACCAAAAAGTGAGTAGCGTGTGGACCAATAAAGATAAAGATATATAAATACTAGAGAATGTGAATCGAAGATTCTATTCATTAGGGTCTCATCAAGCTTAGCAACATGGTCCAATTTTTTGTTCTCGTAAACACACGTTTCACGGCTATCATTAAGTAGCAATTGTTTAGGTGGATATTCCGACAAAGACGTTAAAATAAAACGTTTTTGTTACGTTTTTAAATAAAGATGTTCAATTTTTGTTCAGTAGATAAATTATTACGTATTAAAATTTTGATATTTGATATAAATTAAAAGTGTTATTTTTATTGAAAAATATTGTT
>NC_029788.2:1705091-1707390 GCF_000816755.2 Arachis ipaensis | reverse complement strand
CTCTTACTAGTTGCTATTACCGTGAAAAGGTAATGGAGGTAAAGTATATAGCAATAGGCAACGTTTATTTTGAGGTATTAGAATGAAAATTAAGAAAATTTTAGTCTTTATTTTTTAAATTTTAATATTTTAATACTTCTAAAAAATGAAAAAATAGTGATTGAAATTTGTAGAGAAAAAGAAATTTTAATAATATTTTATATTTAAAATATTCTTATTTTAATTAATTAATTCCAACTTTATCTTTTATGCAAATTAAATTAAAATTTTATTTTTATTTTAGTCTCTGTCTTCCACTTTACATTAAATACAATATTGAGATTTATTTCAGTTTTTATTTTTCAATCTCCGTCTCTTAGTTTCTGTTTATCTTTCAAATGCTAATTGTTTCTTGGGCAACATTTACATATTCATTAGAGACTCACACAAATAAAATGAGATGGTATATATCAACCAATCTATCATAAAGAACACAACATACTGCCAATGAGTCATAGATCAAATGGCATAATCTCCTTATACTCAATTAAGAGGTTGTTGATTCGAGTCACCTATCTTTAGTAAAAAAAAAAAAAAAACTACGTACATGCCCAAACAGCTGCAACCAAATTCACATGCAGCCTGAAAAATGTCACAAGTGAACTATGCATACAAATTATCACAATCTCATTTCCTTATATAGGTATCTACTCATATTTATTGCAGCTACTAAAAAGAAAATATTAACAAAATTTGCTCAATTTCCCCCTTTGGAACTATATATGGTGTTATTCAAGATATAGCCTGTGTACAAATAGTGCCTGAGATAGATATATATCCAAATGAAACTATTTTTTATTTGAAAGATTATTCTTTTTATTTATATTCATTATACATTGACTATAAAACTATTAGTCATGTAACATGAATGATTCATATTAATCCAACGAATAAACTCCTAAAAATATCTTCAACTTATCACATGTTGGACAAAAATACCCTCTAAATTTATTAACGATAAAATATTTTTAAAATATTTTATAAAAAGAACAAAAAATACAGTCTTTTATATGTGAAAAATAAATTTTATTTTTGATAAATCGTTTAAGTATTTGATTCAACATTTTGTGAGAATATTTAAATAATTATTTAAAAAATGATAAAAGGTAGATTTTTAGGTTTTCTTTTCATTTTTTTTATATTATTCGCCATTTACCAAAAAATAAAAAAAAATCTATTTAGCATAAAATCACAAATTTTAAAGATAAAAACATCTTATTTAATTTTTTTAATCATGTTATAAAAAATCAACATCCGATATTTTAAGTTTTTTTTTTGAAAACAAATATATTTAATATTTAAATACTTTTGTTATATTTTAAAATGTTTTGGAGGTGTATGTATGTTTTTGTTGTTAATAAATTTTAAAAATACTTTAGTCAATAATTTAATCATTTACTCTGATCCAACTTGTAAAGGTTTTGCAACATCTTCAAGTGTTTAACAAAAGACATTTACTAATTAAAAAAAAAAAAGTGGTATATATACAGATTTGAAATTAAAGTTCTAATCAATTGGATAGAATAAAAGTTTAAAATGTTCTCCTTGTGGGACCTTGAATTAATAAGTCCATAGAATATTGGTTATTAATTGTTAATTAAAAGAAAAATGTTTCTTTCTAGAAATTTTAAATATGTATTTAGTAGTAACTTTTCTGATTTTATAGTCTAATCACGGTCAAATTAAACAAACCGTTTAATATTTTTTTAATTATATTATCTAAAATTACTGGTACATATATATAAGAATATCCATAGAATATTAATTAACAAAAAAGTGAAAAACAAATATATACTCCTCTTATTTTAAAATATATGTTAGTTTAAAATCTTGGTATATTAAAAATTAGTATATTTATTTATTTATTCAATCATGCAATATATACATAAAAATGCAATCATTATATATCTATATATTATATATTTGGCATTTCGAAATTTTTATTATATTACTGTAAATAAATTTAATTACTCTAATAGAACAGATTTATTATTCTGGTAGCTGGTTATTAATTGAAAAAATATGTAAATTAATTTATATAATTTACACAAATATATAGTGGTGAATTTTTAGTGTATATAAAGTATTTTTGTTATTTATTTTAGGTAAACTATTAAAAGAGTACCATAAAGTTTATACAGTTAACAAAATTAACACCGAAAGATACGAATTATAAATAAGTTTTTGAATAATTTAAAAATATAACAAAAAATTATATTTTATTAATAACAAATAAATTTTGTATTTAGCAAATAACTTA
>NC_029788.2:1701664-1704800 GCF_000816755.2 Arachis ipaensis | reverse complement strand
ATATATTGATTTACTAACACTTCTCAACGAAAAAGGTAAAAATTCAGCTGAAGTTGACTTTACGTGAAGTTGATAAATTTAGTCAAATCAATCAAATCATTCAACGACTCTCAAGTATTAACTTCACGTAAAGTCGACTGCACCTAAATTTCTACCCATGAAAAAACATGTTACGTGTATTTCGTGCTTGTGTGTAAGAGTCAACGATCAAGATCAAGAGGTTATTACTTATCTATTATAATTAATTAATAATTATAGTAATAATCAAAGCCATAAATTCATAGACGCTGACACTAATGCACTGACCTGTATCCAAGTTTCCAATGATAACACCTTCACCATATCTTGCTTTCTTCCATATTGAGTTCGATGTTACTTCTCCATTTTGCTCCAGCCCCATGAATTCCCATGACCGAGTCGTGTGTAGTTTCCTCTCTCTATTCTCGAGCACTGATATCACTTTCGGATGCCCTACAACCATGACGCAGTTTCGTCAAATAAAGAAACTACAAAAAAATCGTTAATGCTAAAGAAACAAAAAAAAATATAAAAAAGAAAGTTAAAACAAAAGAGAATGCATAAAATAGTGTTCTCATCAATTACTTGCGATCTCAGCTGCTACTTCTTCTTCCAAGATTGCAGCAAAACCATTTATGTGCCTTGTGTAAGAGTAAAAGATAGATTCTTTGGCTGCATCATAACTACTACGTACAAGGAAGGAAACAAAAGAATATATTAATGGATAATTTAGATATACATAGAAATATTATATATTAATATAATTTCTCACTATTTCTTTTATAAATGAAACTAAGAAAAAATATTTAATAGTGAGAGATCACATCTTATCTTGTAAAGTGAAAATTTAAAATTTAAAAGATCCAAATTCATATTATAATACCTTTCCAAGAAAGATTGAAGAAACTGATGGTGGGAGTGCGTGACGTGATCGAAATTAAGAGAAGACAGATGTGCTGGATCATGTGAGTGGGCTCCCATGTACACTACATAAGACTAGAACCACAATAAAACAGTAGAGATGAGAGAACATTAGAAAATTTGCTTTCTAGTTCAACAAAATAAATAAATAAAAGATGTGAAGAGTGTGAATTGCAATGACTCATATCACCTTTTTTGCGGCACAGCAGGCAAGAAGAAGGGAAAGGAAATAACAGAGGACAGAGCTTGGTACTCTCATTTTGTTTGGGAAATTAAATCAAATATCCTTTGGCCTTTGATTATTGCAAACTTCGCAACTGAAACAACATTTATATGAATGCGGAATCAAATTAGCCAAAAGTTGGAGGCTAGGAAGGAACGGTAGGGACCGATCACACAATAAGGATATAATCACATGGAATAAGTCTGGCGAGGAGTGCTAGGACCAACAACTTTCGTGATTTGTAGTTATCAAGTAACTATCAATAATGTTTTTAATGGTGTGAGATTATTCACTTTTTCTTTTGTTGGTTACATGCTGACTAGAATTTAAAAAGTTGTTGGCCCGTAGACTTTTTTTAAGTCTGCGTTTGTTTGAGAACATTATAAGACATGACACTAATAACGAAACATAAAAGACAGATTATATAATTTAGTGTTCTTATATTCTATTTGGTAATAAAATAGAAGAAATTATGAAAAATTAATTTATTTTCTTTTTTTATTCAAAAAAATTGAAAAAAAAATATAATAATAAAAATGATAATTATAAAAAATTAATAAGAATAATAAAAAAAATAAAAAATAAATTGTGTCTCTTATTAGTGTCTCTATATCTTTTCTGTCAGAATGGACATAAAATACACTAATTCAATGTCTCTAAACATAATATCTTTGTCCATATCTCATCTGTCAAACACAATTTTATATTTATGTGTTCTTGTCTTATTGTCACATCTCTATAGATAAACACAACTTAATAGATCATTTTAATTTTTTTTATGTCAATTGATATTTTAAAGTGTAATGTTATATTCATATAAGATTTTGTTTACATTTTTTTATTTCAAAAAAATATGTTTTTTTAGATGTATCAAAATTTTCAAAAATATTCCTAAAATTTAATTTATTTACTTCAATTTTATCCTTAAAAAATTTAATTTATTTTAAATATATGCTTGACAATTAACACTGATTAAATCAGTGATAAACTTATCTTTAAAATTTTGAAATAATTTATGGCTATTTTTATGTTTTATTTGCGGGTAAAAAATAAAACCCACATAAAATTGGGATATTAACGTAGAAAGTGTGGGAAGTTTTTTATTAAGTTTGGAACTGATGTTTGGTGATAACATGAGTAAAATTGGTGCTTCAAAGTTTTAAAATTATACTCAATCGAAAACATTGTAATGTAATTGTCCTTGAAATTTTATTTATGTTTCAAAAATACCCATGAGTACCTGTAAAAAATTTAGCCTAAAAATTGTAATTATCTCCCTATTATAAATTGTAATTTTAGTATAATATAGTGACATATGCAATACAAAAGTCACAATTTATAAGTTGGCATCATTTAGAGCCTGATTGGGAAGCTTCAAAAGTAATTTTTTTTGAGCTTTTAATTTATAAAAGGTAGTAGTATTAATGTTTGGTGTAATTTTTAAAACCAAATTGCAACTTTCTAAGAAATTATTTAAGAGCTTATAGAGAAGTTAAAAAAAATGACTTCTCTCGTAATACTACTACTTTTTATCACATTTATATAAAATAAGTACTTTTAAAACTAAAAACTCAAATACAAAAATAACTTATTTATAAGCTATTTTTAATATAGTCATTTATTGTTTAAACTATTTTTTCAAAAGTAATTTAATTAAGTTATTTTCTCAAACTAGACCTTAGTGTTTGCATAATAATGCAAAAATTGCTAACGAGTTATATTTCAAATGTTGTAATATTTTCATACTCACTTAAAGNTATCACATTTAAGTACTTTTAAAACTAAAAACTCAAATACAAAAATAACTTATTTATAAGCTATTTTTAATATAGTCATTTATTGTTTAAACTATTTTTTCAAAAGTAATTTAATTAAGTTATTTTCTCAAACTAGACCTACTAGACCTTATAATAATGCAAAAATTGCTAACGAGTTATATTTCAAATGTTGTAATATTTTCATACTCACTTAAAG
>NC_029788.2:1697996-1700074 GCF_000816755.2 Arachis ipaensis | reverse complement strand
CTAAAACATGACACTTTTTTTTTTGTGTCACAAATTACACATAATAAAAGTTGATCTAAATCAATCTACCCTAATAATGCATAAATCCAATAGCAAAACAAGAGCAAGGGTTAACTCAATTCAAAGACAAAAGTATAAAAGTAGTTGGTTTTGACAGCTCAATACAAAATGGCTACATCTTCCAAGCCAAAAAAACACAGAGGCCAAATTGCAATTTACGAAAATTACAGCTGCAAAGTGCAATTTGTTTTTTTTCTATAATTATCCTTTCCACGTTGCCAACAAGAAAATAGTTGGATTGAAAAATTATATCAAACTAAACAATTTCTAATTACACCAAATTATTCTATTTTCATCACATTCTTGTACTAAATTTCTCCATCTAGTATCTATCAATAAAGAGAAAATTATTTGATCTTTGTCAATTGAAACTCCAAATAATTTACCTCTTACATCAGGTTTCTTTATTTATTCATTTTAAAATTGTTTTTTCAGTTTTCTTTAGTCTTTTCTTGATGTAATTTTATAAGTTGTTGTGCATGGGAACTAATCACTCATTTTTCTAGTGGACTTATATCTTCTTAAGGATGAACTAATTCTTATTGGATTAACCCACATTATCCCCGGCCTAGTCTCAACCCATTTAATTTCCCCCACAAAATATTTACATAACTACAATGTAGGGGTGTAAATTACCGAATTGGACCGAAAATTACCACAAAGCGAACCGAAAATTACAACAACCGAATTAAAAACCGAAAAAATCTTTCTTTTTTTGTTTTTTCTGACAAAACCGATCGATTTGGTTTGGTTTTCGGTTGGCTCGATAGAAACCAAACCGAAAATATGCATCCATTTCAATGTTTTAACCATTTTAACCTTTAACCTAACAACAAAAATCTCCAACCCCTAACCATTTCAATGTTTTACTCTTATTATTTCAGTTTATTAACTATTTTAAACCTCTAATTATTGTAATTCATATTTTGCTCATTAGAAATTAAAAACCAAAAAAACTGACCGAACCAAATCGCTATTGGTTTGGTTCGGTTCGGTTCGGTTGTTGTAAAAGCAGCAAACCAAACGGTTGTGTGTCTGTAAGAACCGAACATATCGGTTCGGTTAGTTTTTGATCTAAAACCGAACCGATAACACCCCTACTACCATGTATAAATAAATAACTCTTTTTCTTCCGCTTCACCACAATTTTTAAATGATAAATTTTAATACATTCTTTAGTCCATACTTTTTGTTATCATTTGGAATATTTGATTTAAAAAAAACAAAATATTCAAAAATCAAGAAATAGATGTAGTAGAAATAATCAACAGGTCGCTTAAGAATATAAAGAGTGAAGTGGTATTTGATTTCTATGGTTATTGATGGCAATATCAGAAATGATTATGGATTGATTTTTTTTATTATTGTTTTGCATGTATATTTTTCTCTTTAATTACTCCACCTTATTATATTGAGCTCTTTATTTAAAAACAAATAAGCTGAAATTAGAATGAGATTTCTAAATATTCGGAACATTACAAATTTCCTTTGACAAAAATACTAAAATATTAAATTTATATTGACTCTAAAAAAATAACGTCAAATTCCCAAATCATCCAAATCAGTAAACTTTAGAGTTACATTCAACAAGTTTAGTTTCACATTGCACAACAAATACCAAGAAAAGAAAAACAAAGAATCGAAGAGAAGAAAATTAACCAAAACAGCAACAACATTTTTTAATGCATTACGAAATACATCCAAAAACGTGGAGTTTATGTTAGTTAATAAGCAATTATAAATTTTCACCCAAAGACATTAGATTTCTATTTTACGTGAATTTATTAGCGAATTTCAAGTATTTAAATCACGTACTTAATATTTTTTGTACCACTTAAATTAAATAGCTTAAATAAAAGAATGAATATGACGTAATGATACTTTTTTAAGAGTTTGCAAGGAAATTCTGGACACTTACAAAAAATTATATTTTTTACATACTATTTTAAAATATATAATTTTTTAAATATTTTTAATTTAAAAAATAAAATTATTTTTACCTTTAAAAAAAATTTAAA
>NC_029788.2:1696163-1697914 GCF_000816755.2 Arachis ipaensis | reverse complement strand
ATTTTTACCTTTAACAAAAATTTAAAGTCCTACAACTAATATGCTGAGTCTTCCACTTGATCTTGTCAACTTTAATTTCTTTCTTGCATCCTGAAATTCATAATGAGTATAAGTTCTAAATTTGAAACACAAACAATCCTTTTGTTAAAATTCGCTTTTCATTTGAGTTAAAATGATATTTCATAACATTATTGTTCCGTTTTCATGGTCAAAACTTGAATTTTAATTTATTATTATAGTTCAAATGACATAATTTCTCCGTATTTAGTTAAATCATTAATGAAATCGTTATTACAGACACAATATGTTTTGCCTTGAATGTTTGTAAAACATATATTTGTTAATTAACAAAACACAATCATAAACAATTTACAAAAGATAAATTACGAATTTAACTAGAATTACAATTCAGGTCATAACTTATTTTAGGGCCGTTTGAGAAGCTTTAAAAGTAATTTTGTTGAACTTTTAACTTATGAAAAGTAGTAGTATTAATGTCTAGCGCAATTTTCAAAACCAAATTGCGGCTTTCTAAGAAGCTATTTAGAGCAACTCCAATGCTAAGAAATAGAGTTCCTCTTCTGACATATGGGGACTCAATTACCATTGGAGTGAAAAAGAAAAGAGGGTTCTTCACGGGGATCAAGGTTGAGAGTCCCTCTAAGCAGAAACTTGCAACAACCAATAAAATCATGCCATGTGGTAAATTAATAAAAAAAATAAAAAATATATTAAATATATATATTAAATACTTATATATATCTATTTAATTAAATTTTAATTACTTTAATTAATTAATTAAGTGGGATCACAATAGGAATTAAAGTTAGTTCCTTCTAATGGAGAAGAGAGAGATTCTTTGAGTTCCTATTTATTGGTTATGACGCAAAATCTGATGTGAAGTCACTTTTTTATGACAGGTGGGCCATAAATAGGGATTGAAATAAGTTCCGTACTGGAGATGGTCTCAGGAGTTTAAAAAAGTTAAAAAAAATGACTTTTCTCTCAATACTATTATTTTTTATCACATTTTTATAAAATAATTACTTTTAAAACTAAAAATTTAAATACAAAATAATTTATTTACAAACTACTTTTAATATAATTATTTATTATTTAAACTATTTTTTCAAAAATAACTTAATTAAACTGTTCACTCAATCTGGATATTAATAGCTAAACAATTCCTGAAGCATGTATACAAAAAATTTCTATGCTTCACACCACTACTGACCACATCGAATTTGAAGTATTCCACTGCCAACCCCATGTCCATAAAGACAAATTTGGTGCTGATAATCCTTCCTATCAACCTAAGAGAGAAGAATCCAACTTTTTTACCATATCAACAAATACAACAATAATGGGCAATAGCAAATACAACCCCAAAAGTGTATGGGGGGTATATATGTCTATTCCATGCATTCTATCTATGGCTAATAGGAAGCACTATTGCAACATTAGCCTGCATTATTTAAAAATCACAAAGTAACATATTACATGAACCTTGTGATCTTATCCAAGCTCAATCACACAAGACGTGAGGAATCACAATTTCTATCAAGTAAATGATTCTATTATAATTATAATTTCACCCTAAAATGAAGAAGTTTCAATTGACAGAATCATGAGGATGACAACAAACTTGAATTTATCAAAAATCAAATGGGATAAGAATTGGCACTTTTTTGTTATACTATATTAAAAAATTATATTTAAATAAATACTTCAATATATGTATACATATTATA
>NC_029788.2:1684238-1696105 GCF_000816755.2 Arachis ipaensis | reverse complement strand
ATATTTAAAATTTTAAATTTAGAATTTAGACTTTAAAAATAAAATTATGGATTTAGGATTTATAATTTAAAATTTATGGTATAAAATCTAAGGTGACCAACGACACGCAGTCGACCTACAACGAGGGTCAGTGGTCGGAGGTGGTAGTTGAAATTGTGGTGTTGAGAAATGAATAAAAAGATAATTTAAAAGAAATTGTAAATGTGTGTTCTTTTTTTTTTATGTTGGTTGAAATTAGCTTATTAATTATTGGTTCCTAACATAATTTTTTCATAAATAATTATGATATCTAAAACTCTTCTGTTATTATTTTAATTATCCGAAAGATTTTGTATAAAAAATGTTATAGCTATTGGCTTTTCAGACATTATGCGGATTTAAAGCCAGTTAAATTTATTACTGGTAATTGAGTAATTTACTTGGCAAATGCCTATTTTTTATAGTTGTTTTATTTTTTGTTTTCCAAAACATTCTCTAATTCGACATACCAATAACTAATTTACCATAAATTTAACGACAAACTCCTTTAAAGTAGACAAAATCGCAAGTTGACTCGTCAAAATGTACGACTTTATGCTTTTACTCACTTCTTCTGTCACGCTTCTACTATTCGTGTTCGTGAAGATATTTCTACGCAAAAACGCTGAAAAAAGTCATAGAATCGTTGGAATGGCAGTTCTGCACTTCTGCCGCTGACCCACATTTCGGAAAGGAAGTTGGCCTAGTGCTTAGTTTTGTTGTCCAATCAAAGAACCTGACTCAGAATCTGAGGCACAATATATTACACTAAGAAGAAGGTGCTAGAATCTTAGATTTTTCTCCATTTTCACTTTTTTTAGTTTCTTTGTCTCTAAAATCTAAAGCCCACCATGCGTCTTTAAAAGAGTAAAAAGACGTGTCTGGAATTAAGTTTATTGTTTTTTAAAATAAATAAGGGGGACAACAGAGTTGATTAGACAATACTGATTGCTATGGAAAAAGAAAATTTTGGAAAAAAAAGTAAAGATAGAGCACGGAAGAATACGTTGGAGAAGAGATCGGTGATGGAATTGAAATGATTTGTAGAGTCGTCGGAATGGCAGTCTTGCCACTGACCCACTTTTCGAGAAAGAAATTGGCCTAATGCTTAGTTTTTTTTGTCCAATCCATAATCCGACTCCGAATCTAAGGCACAATATACTAAGAAGAAGGTGCTAGAATCTTAGGCTTTCCTCCATTTTCACTTTTCCTAGTCTCTTTGTCTCTAAAATCTAAATCCCACCATGTGTCTTTAAAAGAGTAAAAAGATGTGTCTAGAATTTAGTTTATTTTTTTTTTAAATAAGGGGGACAATACTGACTATAATGAAAAAAGAAAATTTAAAAAAAAAATTAAAGATAGAACACGGAAGAAGACAGTGGAGAAGAGATCGAGTGGTGATAGAATTGAAATGATTAAATAAAAGGTTAAGTACTTTTTTTCGTCCCTAAGATCTTAGGTCAAAATCAAAATTGTCCCCGACCTTTTTTTTATTGATATAATTTTCAACGTCACAAAATGTTATAAAATCATCATTTTCATCATAAAAAGACATCTTACAAAAAATATAAAATTAAAAATTATAACATAAAAAAATTAAACTCTATTCTAGATCCCACCATCATCTTCAGCCCTAACCCTTCCTCATCAACATCCTCTCATTTCTCTCATCTATCCCTAACAAGACACCCACGCAGTTGCGCCGTCACCTCCCAACTGGTGTTGACGAGCTTCCATCTGCAGCAAGTCGCAACTTGTCAACTCGCCGGCAACGACGACCACAACCACCACGAAGGGAGCCCCGAGCACGGTCGACCAAGTGCCGCACGTTCTCCAGAACTATTCGTTGGCGACGAAGACCATGGCCCCATGAGCGGAGTTTCGAGTGCCGTCGTTACCCGCATAAACAAAGCTCCCGACCCCTCGACGAAGCAACTGTCGGCATCTCCTTGCCGCAGAAGATGACGTCAACAACCACACGAAGGTAGCCAGTCTATGCGTTGCACCCAACCATACCCTCCATCAGCCCTAAGCTCCCCTGTTTGTGTTTTGTTCGTTGTTTTCCATTTTTTAAAACCATTAATTAAAAGGAGCGAACATGAATAAATTAATTATTGTTAGTATTGTTGCTGTTGTTAGCAGAAGAGATACATTAATGGGTAGGAAAGAAAATTATTATTATTTCTTAAGTAATTACCCGAATCAGTCCCTGAGAATTTTAAAAGCGAACACTTTAGTCCCTAAAGAAAATTAATATACAAAAACATCCCCAAAATTTTTCTTCCGCGAACAATTCAGTCCCTGGCTTGATTTCTCCGTTTGTGGCCGACAGAAAATGATGAAGTGGCACGTCTAAAAGCCACGTTGACTGCTACGTGTCAGGTGACGCGGCTGGACAAATTAGTCCCTATCCTCGTCAGCAGAACGGCGTCGTCTTTCCTATTTGAGAGGAATATAAAAAGTGTCTATTCACTTCATACGAAGGTAAAAGACCCTAACCCACTTTTGTTCAGTTTTTTATAGAGAAAAACATACCTTGTTGGAGCGTTTATCTTCTACATCATCTCCCACCTCATCTCTCACATCATCCTCGTCAGCAGAACGACGTTGTTTGTAACTGTGGTGCCCCTCATATTTCTTCTCTACAAATCAAAAACCCTACCGTGGCGGCCTCCTCGTATTCTGAAATTGAGCGTGTCCCAAATGAAAAGTAGTGTAAGAGGCTCAGCCGCTTCTAGCTGCCGCGGAGGGAGGTTCGTCCATGAGGGCGGTGAGAATCTGAGTTTAAGTAAGGGACAACACCCGAAATGCTTATGTGGTCTCTATGTAATTATCTCCAAGTCCAGCACTGTCGAGAATCCATGAAGGTTGTTCTTCAGGTGTCCAAGGTATAAGGTAATTACCGATTCTTTTGTTGGACTCAAATCATTTAGATTTAGAATCTTGTTAAGACATTAAGGGTTTGGACGCAGGAAAAACTATCCTACTGCAAATTCTTAGTATGGGTTGACATAGTTTTTGACCTCAATGAAAAGAATGTTGGGTTGAAAGAAGTTGCTGTTGCTGATGACTTAGTGGGTGGTTTCCGAGAGACTTGTTGGAGCTGCAAGGCAGGGTGGGTGCGTTAGAGAATAATCAAAATGCAATTGTGAAGAAAGACAGGAAAAATATTTGCTTTAATGTATACTTATTGGTTGGGTTTATTGTGTTAGTTTATGTAGTTGTGTTTAATTGCTCTGCAAAAGCTTAGATTTGTATGTTTATTCTGAATTTATGAATGAAATCAAAGTATTGTGTATATTATGCATTTTTTTGGATAAATTTTGAGTGAATTTGTGTTGAATTTCATAGGAGTAGCTGCATTATTATGTTCGGAAACAAATATAAATGAAAAGGGTATTTTCTAATTAGCTATCACAGTTAACTAATCAATGAACGAACACATGAATTAAGGAAAGACACCCTGGAGTACAATAATTGAAAACATACTTAGTCACATACATGCATATGCACAAATCCATGAAAAATAATAACATAATAATAGAAAAGACACATGCCAATTTCATGGAAGGCATTAGCATGACCACAACACAGAATATTAGAGTTTTATCCTGAATTCAAAGTTCATCCAAAAAAAGAACAACCACGGAGCTATTTCTTAGCACAAAAGACTAGAGTTTTATCCTAAATTTCGTTCATCCAAAAAGAGAACAAGCATAGAGTTGTTTCTCAGCACAAAAGACTATAATTTTCTCCTAAATGTTAAAGTTCATCCAGAAAGAGAACAAGCATGGAGCCGTTTCTCATCACTTCTTTCCGGGAGCCTTGAATCTTGGATTTGGGATGAACTGGAACATTCTTGATAATGTACCCTTACTAGCAGCTGCCATTGTTTCTGCCGAGACCCCATCATTGCTTTTGGGAGGTGGGATAGATGGTGGAGTGCTTGACTGCACTAGCGGTGGTGGGGGATGATGTAGTCTGATAATAGGCTGCTTAGGTCTTGCATGTGGCGGAACATTGGATCCCAATGCAGAATCCTATAAATTGTAAAAACCAAAAAAATATAGTTATACTAAAATAGAGACACAACAATGTAAATTATAGAAACAAAAAAATGTAGCTATTGCAACAAATCACTACATTTGGAATTGAGTTGATATTATGTATAATATTATTCATGAATGACTATGTGCACCTTATTAGTGATTCAATTTTCGAACAAAATAATGGTAAAAAAATTATTTCAACATGAACAGGATAGTAACACGATAAAATTAGCTTCAAGAAAAATTGTTCTTCAAATTCAAGTATTATAATTAGAATTCTATATAACTACAAGCATCATGACGCATTCTAGCAGTTTCTTATCATGTCTAATTCAAACAACCAAATGAATTAAAATAAAGACGGATCAGTCCTCAAGAAAAAAAAATTAGTCATATAAGTCCCTAGAGAAATTTAAATAATCCTATTCGGTCCCTTTGATCAGTTTGGTTCACGTTATACCTGAGGTTGTGGTGCTGATAGTGAAACATATATCTCATTTGCCCCAAGATTGGAGGATACAGAACTAGCTCCAGCACCACGTCCTCCATTCGTCCTAGATGTAGTAGCAGGCCTCTCTTTGGAGCTGGAGGGCCTTTACAAGTTTTTGGATTATGGCCAGCCTCGCCACATTTGGCACATGTAACTCGAAATATCTTTGAAACCTTGTTTCCATCTGTCTCCTTTTCAGAAGGGTCCTTTCTTCTTTTATTCACTGGCCTTCCAACAGGCCTCTTCAGCTTAGGTGGGACTGAGTTTAGTATGTTTGTCTTCTCCTAATACTCTTCAGAGTTGACTGGCTGGATGCAATACTGGTATGTTGCTCTAGCTGCCCCAATTTTCAATAGTGAATGTACATATGGCTCAACTCTATTACCCCTTCTTGCAATGGCAGCTAGTGCATGAACACAAGGAAGACCTGAAGATAATACATAGTTAGTAACAACTCCAATTAAGTTCAATATACATGTGTTGAAGTAAATAAAAATTGAAACAATGCACCTGTCAACTGCCAAGTATTACAAGTGCACTTGTTATTGCCTAAGTGAATTGTTGGACCTCAAAAACCATCCTCTCATCATCCCCAACCCATACTGGATGCCAATACCTAACCCCTTTTATAATGTCGTCAAGTCTCTTTTGCTGTACAGGGGCCAATTCAGTGCCAATATATGTCTCCAAAACTTGTTTATACTGTCATTCTTCGCATAATATAACACCTCAACTCTTCACACATTGTAAAGATAGGTTTGCCTCTATAATTGACTATTTTTGCATTCCACATCTCACACATGTTATTCGTCAAGTTATCAAACTTTGGCCCGTGACTGAATTGTGATTTGGTCCAACATGCAGGCTCAAATCTAGATAAGTTGTTCCATGCATCTTCATTCACCCTCTGAAACTTCTGTATACTTTCCTCAAATTCTGTGAAAGTAGTACACTTGGCACACTCCCTGACAATGTTCTTCACCTGCTTGTCTTTGAACCGGTTGGTAAAGTTTTTTCATATGTGTCTAACACAATTTATGTGATATGCATGTGGTATCACTTCCTTCAATGCAGGTTGAAGATCCTAATTACAACAAGAAATAAAGTTATATAACAAACTATAAAGTACAAAGGATGGTTATATAATAGTGATTGGTTCTCATCAAGATTATACTATTGAGACAAATAAAGGTTTTTTGCTATTTTAATTACTCTCTTTTCTTTATTTCTTTTATTTTTTCTTTCATAAAAAAAAATAGCTAATCATAACACTTTCCAAAGCATGTTAAGGTAATATAAATCAAACATTATTTTAACAAGTCAACTGTGTATACAAGAAATTAAAAGATGAGTTACGAACTATGACTTAATCAAAAGTTTGATATGGAACCTTAAAGAAAAGTAAAATTGAATAGTTGACAGTAAACAATCTTGTAAACCGTGTACATTTGTTATAAGTTGCTTTAGATATTTAGGAATCTAAACCGCTAATTATAGATATAAATTGATGGTACTTCTATGCTTGTTAATACAAGTTTCATGAATGAAAAATTCTTAGTATACTAAAGATGACTAGTAGGTCCATTCACCTCATTCTATTTTTGCTTATAATTATATGAGTTTTGAAAAAGTTTGCAGTTATCCCGCTGAAAATTAAGAAAACATTTTTCCAGAGTTTTGTAAAGAATATCCCGCTGAAAATTAAGAAAACATTTTCCAGAGTTCTGTAAAGAAAATAAGATTTAAAGCAGTGCATTCTCTTTGTTTAATAAAAATCATGAAAATAAATGTTCATCAGAGTGCATAACATGTCCTCTAAATAGAGTATTTAGTGATCAATTTGTATGTGTGGGATTTGAGCCACCAATGAGGCTGAAAATAGAGTATTTGGTGATCATCACTTTCTTTATTAGCAAACAATGAACTTATATCACAACCAAAAATAAATTCATTTACTAAATGTGATTAATATACTACAAGAAAGCAACTTCTATAACACACTGTAATGACGAGAAAAGCCACCTTATCTTGGACTTGATAAAAAAATGACTTAAAAAAATATTATATAATTATTGAAATTTAAATTTATATTAGCAATCCTCCGACAGCAAAAACTTAAATACAAATGTATCTTCTATCTAGTTGACTAACTTTTTTATGCTAACATTTAAATATTAGAACTATTGCATATTTCATATCCATAGTAAGTATGAGGGTAGATTGAATGGTACCTTTTGTTGATTGGAAATGAAATTCCAACCATGGATATAGTGGTCTCCAAGATCTTCTTGAAGCAAAGTGAGAAACCACTTCCAGCTCTCCTTTGTCTCACTACTAACTATAGCATACGCAATAATGTAAAAGTGATTGTTTGCGTCCTGGTCCACTGCTGAAAGGAGTTGCCCCCCGAAATAGCCCTTCAAAAAGCAACCATCTAATCTAATCAATTTCCTACAACCCGATTTAAATTCCCTTTTAGATGCATCTAAACAAATATATAACTTGTCAAATAATGGAGGTGACTGGGGGATGGGAGTAACGTCCATCAATGCAGTGCTCCCGGGGTTACTCCTTAACAACTCCAAGAGATAATGTCTCAATTTGCTGTATTGTTGTCTCTGGTTCCCAATGACACGTTCTCTTGCTTCTTTAAGTGCTCCATAGACCATTTTTTCATTGATCACGACATTGTAATCTATCTTGATGTGGTCATAAGCCTCACTTAGGGTTATGTGAGGTTGAGTGAGCAACCTCTTTTCTAGCTTGTTGGCCACCCACTTTTGATCTGCCATATTGCTTCCAAATTCCCTCCCGCAAGTGTGAGTGTGCACATATGTCTTGAATTGGTAACCCTTCACTTGATTATTCCAGGCACAGTAAATTAGCCACGGTCCCACGGACAAGGGTTAGTTCTACCACTCACAGCACCTGCAACCACAGCCCCACCAACCACAATCCCACCATTCCCAGACCCAGCATTCACAGCTTCTTCTCCTATGGTTCCAGCATTGACACCTGCATCCTTTGTATTAACAGGATTCACATTCACACTTTTCACATTGTTTGCTTCATTACTTTGCACAGCTACCTCATCATTACTTTGCACATCTCCACCTTTACTAGTAGATGCCTCCTTAGCCCTTTTTGGTTTTCTTGATTTTTTATCCTCTCCAACCCATGCTCACAATCACATCTCACTCTCATTTAATCATTCTTGATGTACCTAATCTTTCTCCCCTCATAGATAACATGATCCTTCAGAGCAGCCTTAAAGCTTTCAATTGTTGCGAATTCGATCCCCAATTCAAAGTACACATCTCTAAATCCAGTATTTTCATTAAATTGTGGAAACTCATACCTCTCTCTCTCATCTTTAGAGCTCTCTGGAGTTAGCATTGTCTCTGACTCATACTCAAAAGTAGGTTCTTTTTCCTCCTCATTTTGTATACTTTCTTCATTATTTTCAGCACCATTGTTGCCAGTACCACCAGAATTTGGCACTGGAGCCTGTGATAAAGTTGGACTAGCATTCATGTGTCTAACATTGTCTGAGGACATAAAATTGGACCCAACACCAGCTGGTCTACTATCCTTCGGGCCACCAGATTTTGATCCAGAACCACTTGGCCCTTCAATTTTTGTCCTTGCAGATTTTGGGCCCCTAACACTTGGCCTAATTGAGCTAGGCCCACTTGTTTGTTTCTTGTCAACCTTTGACTTCTTCTTCTCCATACCACTCTCTGGTTTTTTCCCAACTTTACTACTCTTTTTCTTGACAATCACATAGTCGGAGTCACTGCTTTCATCTTCAAATCCTGGAGGGGGTGGTTTATATGGTTCGTCCTCCGTACTTCCATATCCATCATCATCACTAGATTCCTCTTCCGCATCTGCATCACCCTTAAAGTCCAAGTCGATATCCTCAAGTGGAGTAACCATTATCGGGTGATCAAAATACAAATGAAAGTCATCAATCTCCTTGTTCTTTTGTATGTTCTCACGCAACTGATTAATCTCCAAATCTCCTTTTATTGGGTGTAGTCCACTCTCCAAGTCAACAGTCGTGAGATCATACCAATACATAGTAGTGTAGTCCAAATAGCCTAACTCTTTAAACGGGGTTTGTAGGTCAAAGAAACATATAAGATCAACATCCATCTTAGGAAATTTCTCAACTTTTTCATCCAGATAAAGAAAAACTCATTTTTTATCCCTAACAAAATGCCCACCATGGTAAAAAAAACAGGAACCACAAATTCCTCCATTTATATGCAAGAAAAACGCGTTTAATGATTAACAAACATAATCATATAACCCTAAATTCTGACAAATATCATAAAGGAAAAACAAAAACAAAAACAAAAATTCTACCTTCAACACCGTAAAACTAACAACATTGTATACTACTGAGCAATTGTGAGGGAACATACATGCAAAAACAAAATCAGAACTAGCAAACAATGCCATAGCACGTTTTGTGCTCTGTACCCCAACCCAAAAAATGAATCAGTAAATCTAAATTAGTTTTTCAGACAGAGAATAAGAATATAAAATATTCTTTCCTTCTTCAACGCAAGTCTTGAGTGGTCCTTGTCACTCTTATATGCGATTCCGTACTTCTGGGTTTGAGCATGAGGCGTTACAAATGGTAATAGAATACAGAATTTTATCAACATCGTCACGATGGTGATGTGGGAGATGAGGTGGGAGATGATGTAGAAGATGAACGCTCCAACAAGGTATGATTTTCTCTATAAAAAACTGAACAAAGGTGGGGGTTAGGGTCTTTTACCTTCGTATGAAGTGAAGAGAGACTTTTATATTCCTCTCAAACACGAAAAATGACGCCGTTCTGTTGATGAGGATAGAGACTAATTTGTCCAGTCGCGTCACCTGACACGTAGCAGTCCACGTGGCCTTCAGACGTGCCACTTCATCATTTTCCGTCGGCCACAAACGGAGAAATCAAGCCAGGGACTGTTGTCCGCCGGAGAAAAACTTTTGGGGTATTTTTGTATATTAATTTTCTTTGGGGACTAAAGTGTTCGCTTTTAAAATCTTCAGGGATTGATTTGGATAATTACTCTTATTTCTTTATATCTTTTTTGTTTCTATTGTTGCTGTTGGTAATGTTGGTGGATTGTGAAGAGTCTATGGTTTGCGTCTGATGGTGAGAGAGTGACAGTGGACTAAAGGTAGAGGTGTATGTGACTGAGTGCATATGGTGGTGGGTGGGTGAAGTTCAGTGGTTCACTGGTGAGTGGATGAGGTTGAATGGTGGTGAATGATGATGAAGATGAAGTGGAGGAGAAGGACAATGATCGTGGAAATTGAGAATTTTTTTTTTCAAAAAAAAGATAGAAATTATTATTTTTTAATTTTAAAATTTATTTTAAATAAAAACTACGAATTTATTACCTTGACCCGGGCCGTGCACTCACGCGGTAGTCGGTAGCTGACTAGTAACTAGTTATCCCCCGTCTTGGACGAATGCTTCACGTCAATCATCACAAACCCTAAAACTCTATCTTCTCAAACACTGACGGAATCGTCACAAAATCGCTGCTTGCTGCTTACTCCTTACTTCTCTTCCAAATTGGAGCAATTCTCTGCCTCTTCACTCCTCCATGGTCAGTTTCATCTAACACTCGCTGAACCCTTTTCTTTTAAACCGTTTTGCCTGTCTCACGTTGTCATACAATTGTTTCGATTTTCAAAAGCACTATTCAATCACCAAAATTAATCACTAAAATCAGCTAATAATATATTTGTGGATAAATATATGTGATTTAATTTATTTTCAATGTGTATTTTATGCTGATAGTTGACTTTAGTGGCTAATTTTTGGTATACACGTAGTATAGTCGGTCAGTTTTAGGAAGTTACTGAAATTACTATACTGTTTCTGTTTCTGTTTATGTCTGTTTTGTACAGTCGAGTCGGAGCGGCAGGGACCGGATTAGGAGGGATTACCCTCCAAGAAATGAAGATAGGGACAGTGGTGCTATTGGGCGAGGCAACAGCAGTAGTGGCAAGAATCCCCCATCCAGGCACCTCTGGGTTGGGAACCTGTCCCACAACATTGTGGAGGACGACCTTGCTCATCATTTCTCACAGTTCGGGCCGCTGGAGACCATCGCCTTCCAGCCCGGCCGCTGCTACGCCTTCGTTAACTTCAAGAGGGACCAGGATGCTATTGATGCCATCAGAGCACTGCAAAGTTTTCCTCTTGCTGGCAACACGCTTAGGATCGAGTTTGCGAAGGCGGTCAGTCTTGCCCACCTTTTACTGCTTGTTACTTTTCCAGATGATTGTTATTTTTGTGTATATGTATATGTGCCGGAAATTCAGTTCAGTTCATTTAATGGCGGCCATACTAGTGGCTTTAGATATGGGAGTAAAACACTCTAGTCACCGCTGTCCTTGTAAGATAAGGTTCAACGTTCAATCCATTACATCAAAGTGCTCCAAAATATGCACATTTACAGCCGAGACAAAAACATGGTGGGGAAGTTACTTCTTTCCATGTTTAGTCAACAAGTCACTCCAACTTCTCTGATAATAAGGAATACTACATCTAGATGGACCAATGCATCCAGCAATCAGCTACTACCCTTTCCACAAGTCCTGCATTGATTTTCCATATTACTAAGCTGTGTCTCGGGGAATGGGTTAAGAAATGTTTAAGCTGCCCTCTTGTTTACTGTAGTCTAAATATCTCTAGTTCCAAATTCATTGTGATTTTGCACTCTTAACAAATTCATTTCCCAAGGTGGAAGTCTGAAAAAATGGGTGGAGTATATTGTACCTAATACATCGGATCATTTTGTTTTGGGTAAAACCATAGGGTTTCAACTATTGGAGTCAATCCTATTCAAATATTTGAGATCTATAAGGGGTGTGGCTCCTCCAGCACCTGTTTTTCCATATCTAAGACTCGAACCCAAGACTATAGGTTAACTGGTTAAGGGGAACAAGTTGCTGTTACTCAAACCAACATCAAATCAATTAAATAGCATAAGTACTTGAGAGTTAATATGAAATTTAATTCTAGCTTTCTAAGTAAATATTGCACAAATGAAAAATTTGAGTTGCCCATATGGTTGAAAGTACTAGTTACTATGAAATTAACAAGTCTATACGAAATAAGGATTTTATTGATGATATTTCTTATGTCTAGTTGCTAAATTCAAATTGACGTTTTTACCTCACTTTGAGTTTCATATGCCACAAAATGTCAACCTGCTATGCTTTATAATTGTTGTAAATAACATGAAACAAAATTACTTGGAAAAGAGGAAAAAGAGGAA
>NC_029788.2:1683233-1684172 GCF_000816755.2 Arachis ipaensis | reverse complement strand
TTTAAGAAACTAAAACTACAAGAAGGTTCATCATATGTGGAGTATGAGTAGAGTAACCTAGTTAGCACATTATTCAATTTTGAATAAGATTTGGTGTTTCCATCAATGGAATAAGGGAAATGAAGAGCAACATAACATCTTATTTGAAAATTGAAACTGGTTGTAGCTTTTCATTTCATTGGTTATTTATCTTAAGTATTTTACTATTATCTAGCTCCATTTATGTATACTGTACTTTAATAAAATATTAAAGAATCAGTCAGTTTTTAAGAGCAATTGAATTCTCATTTCATTATAATCCTATGCTAACAATCCTAATCTTTTCCAATGGGGGGTTGGAATGGATTATATGCTAGTGCCTAGTAGTGGTTTAGTGCCATGGAAGACATTGAAAGAGAGTCATTTAGAAGAAGTCACATATATCTCAAATGAAGTTGCAAGACATCCATTTCGATAATAATGTCTCCATTTTCAGTTTAAAGGATATAGTGCAGCAAAATCTGCAGGGGAAATCTGAGTTAAAAAACTTAAACCAGTTCACTTATCCAAAAATGAAGCAACAAGTGATGATATCTGTTCATGTGTTTGACTGTTAGCAAACTTCCTCTTCACACAAGAAGTGCACTTGTGTGGGCAAAAGTTGACATGCATGAACTACAATTGTGAAATTGTAGCTGCTATCTTTGGGTTTCCTTTGCAAAGCCATCCTGACTTTACACTCCTACAGATCTTTTAATTTGTTTGCAAGGTTTTACCCTTCTATTATAATTGCCATATACATATTCCATATTTAACTTATCATCTGGGCCTTTCATTTTCCATTTACTTTGATAATGGTTGTTGCCAATTAAGACCTGATTTAATGCTGGCCAGACTTCAGATACAAACAATATATTGAAGAAGTGATGATATGTGATAAAGGAAAGTGCAAATCTGAAT
>NC_029788.2:1669484-1683056 GCF_000816755.2 Arachis ipaensis | reverse complement strand
CTCTTGATAAAATACATGTTCTGATTAATCATTTGGTTATAGATTTTAGTGTATGATTAGTTATAGTTATTCGTCTGGCATCCAATAGCTTTTGCAAATATTATGGGGAAATTCATTTGAGTTATATTATGGTGCAGTTGGAATATGATGTTCATTGCTAAATCCAGTAACTGATTATGCTTTCCATGCCCAGTCATAGAGCTGAATTAAAACTATTGATATTGGGGATTAAACTGTAAATTAAACCACAGCTACTTGCTGTTAGTGCCTTCTGTTGTAATCCCTGTTAAGTGGGGAGTGAGAAACCTGAATCACCATAAAATTATTTTTGCTAAAGATTGCTGATAGACCATCAATCCAAACATGTCATCTGCCTAGTCTTAATATAGCTGGCCTTAGCTATTTTACGTCTTACGGCATCCCCCCACTACTAGCCTCACACTACTGCTCATGGCTGAAATCACTTGCTTCAGTCAACGCCTTAATACTTGAAGCAAGAGAACACAATCACAGGTCATACATGTTGAGATTGGTGGCTGGTGATTCCATGATGATGGAAACTAACAAATATTTTATCTGACAAAGCCCCCATTCATTTTCACCACTGTCCCCGTATCAGCAATGACAACTTAGGCATCAAAGAGTTAAGCTGATAATGTGGACACCTTGGGAATGATAATAATTGCATGTTTCTTGTACAGTTGTACTATAACAAGGAGGTTATTATGTTTGGTGTTAGAGACAAGGAGTGATTGGTGTTGGCGAGGATCTGATAAAGTGTTTCTAGAAGGGGTTTCATCATTTGTGTGAGGATTTTCCCCCATTCTGGGTGCTGATGGCTTGTGGCTTAATAGATGGAAGATGGTGTGGGTGGACAACTATTTTCCACAAACACAGGAAGAGAAAGGGAGAGATGCTACACCTATTTGAACCAATGACTTTTGGTGTATAGATATTCCACACTAGATAAATGAGTGAGATTAAATGATGTGTGAGACAGCTTAGTTCACAAATAGTACAGCAGAAATATCACCCTTGCTGCGAATAACTAAGTAATACTAATAAGAGATCACTGCATAAGATGGTATTGATGTAAAGAAATCACTGTATAACACTTGTAAAGCACAGCAAAGCTGAACAAAAGGTTGCACTAAATAAGTAAATATCCATGGATACCCATCTCTAAGAATAACAATGTTTTGCACCAAATCAAACAAGTTTTCCATAGATGTCCGGTCAAACTTAAAACTTTGATTAACAATGCTCTTCTTCTATCAAACACAAGAAATTGCTGTGTTCCCTATCCATTTCTTCTTACGGCTTAGCTCAAAATATTAAAAATGCTGTTTAATTTATTAACCATCTAAAAAAAAAAGAGAAAACAGAAAAACGAAAAAGAAGACTTTAATCCCCTCCAAATGGATGTTGTTTGTGTTCAGCACAAATAAACAACGAGTGTGCATGTTCTGCCTGAGCTGAAAAATCGACGTCACAATTAAGAACTAATAAACATTGAGAAATTCTGCAAAGGATTCTTTTTGCAACGTGCATCCAAGCCTGTAATCTGCTGGGAGAAACAGCTTCAGTTTCCAATTAATCTGCTCGATTGATTCAAATCTTACAAGAACATCAGTATTCATAATACAAGTTCAGTATTTAGCAACCTCATATTTAGCGATTATGGTGATCTAATCCGTCCAAATTGAATGAACCTTTTATTTTGTCAGTGATCAGTTGTCAACTATATGGTTTCATTTGATAAATATGCACCATATTCATTAAAATGTGATATTATCTGCTGATATCTTGCTACTTCAGTCCCTGAGAATATTTAGCTTCTCAGCATCAGGGTCCTGATATGGATGTGATAATCTGAATAATCCTAACTCGTTGCAATTATATGGAAAGAAGAGATATCTTAAACTTGTGGAAATGCTACAGAGGCCAAATCAATCAAAGAACTGTATTGTCTGCATATTGTCATTCCATGTTAGCCTATTTGCTTCAAAACCTGCAGAGCAAGCAATCAAATACTTAGAAAGCATGAATTTTTCAGTTCTTGTCCAAATAAAGTCCTTGACTAAGGGACCGAGTCAAAATTGGATAGAATGATTTGTTGGAAAGCACACCTCATCGATCCGAATACGGCAGTATGAAACTGTCATGCATGGGATACGGATGATTTGAGTACACTCAAGTTATAGCAATTCTTTATAGCATTTTGTACTTTGATTCTCTATCATTGAATTTAAATTCGTACAAAAGTTTAAAGTCCCAAGTTTATCATTTAATTCAACATTCTATACAGATTTAATTTGCCTTAATTGGAGACTTATTCTTTTTCCTGGAAAGAAGAGAAAGGGGAAGGGATGTTAAAGAGTTTCCCATTCGTTATTAATAATTCTTGACTTCATGATGTTATATTGAATATTGATATATGACCTTTATAATTTTCATCTTCTGATGTGAGCTTGGTTATGGAATTCTTAATTTCCCTTTTTAAGGATCAAAACCAAAATGCTAGGAATGATAGTTTATATGCTTAATACAGGACAAGCCAGTGACAACAGCAAGAAATGAACATTACTCACGGGATGAACGAAGCTCCTCATTTAGGGGATCACCTCCCTCCCAAAGGGACTTTAGAGGACGCCATGGTAGCCCCCCTCAACCGGTTTATTCGGAGAAATCCAAACTGAGTGATAAAAGTCCAGAACCCAGTGAGATATTGTGGATTGGATTCCCTTCTTCTCTGAAGGTGGATGAATCCATTTTAAGAAAGTCATTTTCTCCATTTGGTGAGATAGTGAAGATTACTGCATTTCCAGGTCGTACTTATGCCTTTGTTCGCTTTCGGAGTATTGCGTCAGCACGCAGAGCAAAAGATACTCTGAACGGAAAATTATTTGGAAATCCCCGTGTACATATTTGTTTTGCCAAGAATGAAGCAGGTCCATCAAGTAGTGGGAGGAGCTCATATAATGCTCCACATTCTCCACTTTACAGGTCCAGTGGCCGTGAAGGATCAGCTGAGGACCTCAGACTGGAGAGGAGCTTCAGGGAAGACCATAACATTAGTTCACCAAACTTCCTCGCAAATTGGGATCCCGGAGATTCTGATGCTTATGATTTTAATAGGGGCTCATCATGGGTTAGTGGAAGAAACACATATGAGAAAAGAAAAGTTGGCGAGAAAGGAACTCCACCGGGATTTGGATCATCACATGAAATTCATGAATATATGAGTGTTCCTTCTAGAGAAAGACATGGATACCTGGGGGATTTGCCACAGAGGTTTCCTGAAAAGGGTGCATTCTTTGAAGATTTCCGGACGTTGCCAGAAGATGTTTACTATCTACGCGAGGCGAAAAAGCGGAAGACCAGTTCTCCTCCTCCGGACAGAGAGCTTCCGGAGTATCCTTTCTCAGAGTTAGAAAGACAGAAAGGTGTTTTCCCACGGTTATCTGGTTTCTGCCAACACGAATCTTTTAATAACGACGATGGAAATGTTGCTTACAGACAGACCCTTGATTACCCACCAAATTCACCTATGGCTTCTTTAGATAGACATGAAGGCTGGAAAACTTATGATAATTTTCAAATGGGTCATGGTGCTCTGCAATCGGATTTTGTATACAAGAAAAGATTTTCATCTGAACCTGATAATTCGTCTTTAACTGAGTGGAACTGGGAAGGAACCATTGCTAAAGGTGGAACCCCTGTTTGTCGCGCACGCTGCTTCCCAGTGGGGAAAGCCCTGGATATGATGTTGTAAGTACAAACTATTCTGTGTAAAATATATTTTTGTAGTTCAGAATGTCTTTCTATTGATTAACTGGTCAAATTGTACTTAGAATTTTATGAGACAATCACTTTTGACGAAAATAAAACATAGATATGTTATGGTTGAGAAAAAAGAAAATGCCTCTATTACATAAGATAGATTCTTGTTAATCCATTTGCCCTCCCTATGCTTATGGCATCCGTCTACTTTAGGATTGTGCAACTTCCCCTCTCCTTGAGCATTTGATTACCTGACAACTTGCTGATAACTATTGTATTTAATATTTTATTATGCATATTTCATAGGGAAAATTGAATTTGACTTTTAATCAATTGATCATGATCATGCGCTGTATTCATCAGTTTATTTTTACCATTGAAGGCTTGTTTTATGCCGGAGTTCTGTTGGATTCTTATACTCTGGGTTTCCCTTGTTTTTCAATTTACTCTGTTTTCTAAGCCATTCATGCCACACGGCATATGTCGTTTGGTGGTGACTGGTTCAGGTTTTAAAATCCAACGGGTTAGACTTTAGTTGTTGCTCGCTGTGGTTGTATCCTTTATGAATAGCTTTCAGCTTTCAGCTAAAAGCTAATTCCTATTAAGATTAGTATTATTACTGTCGATAATGATGGGTTTAGTATACAAAAATTATTAAATTTATGAATTTAAGACTGAAGAAAAAAGGCAATAAACAGCTGGATGAATACAACCATACAACCAGAGCACAACACTGAACATTTTATTTTCTTTTTCTCCTCACAATTATTTTAAGTTAGATATTAATATCAATACATTTATTTCAGACCGGAATTCTTGGATTGCACTGCCAGAACTGGTTTAGACATGCTCTCAAAGCATTACTACCAAGCAGTTGGTGTTTGGGTTGTTTTCTTCGTGCCTGGAAGTGATGCTGATATTGAATTCTACAATGAATTTATGCATTATCTGGAGGAAAAGCAGCGTGCTGCAGTTGCTAAGTTGGATGATAAGACCACCTTATTTCTTGTACCTCCATCAGATTTCTCAGAGAAAGTGTTGAAGGTACCTGGGAAATTGAGCATATCAGGGGTTATTCTTAGACTGGAGATTCCTGGTTTAAATGATGGTCCTTTACATGTGCAAAGAGAAACAAACAATGAAAAACTGTTGCATTATAACGGGAATTCATTGTATCCAAAGCCATCATTCCCTTCAGTACGTATTCATTCCCCATCTGTTTCAGAATTCGGTAGTTCTGGAATGAGCAATACTTCTTTCCTTGGAAATAAAATTGCTCCATCAGTTCCTGCGGTTGGCTTGTCTGAGCCACACGGTGAAAGAAGCCTCGACTATCCACCTGTCCAGCAGCAGAACCCAAACTGGTTTTCTCACAATATGCAGAATTCAATCTCAACCCGAATACCACCGCAACTACCAAGTGGGTTTATCAAACCTACTTCTGAGGATGGCCGTGCCATGATTCCAAGGGCAGAGGCAGATGCAAACTCAAATCAACACAGCAGTGGAATATCTGGTATTCCTAACTGTAAGTCATCTCAGCTGGATTTGAGACCTGTGAATCCTTTGTCTGTGCCTGTGGGATCCCTGCAACCGGAACAGCTTGCACAACTAGCTGCATCTCTTCTTGAACAGCAGAGGCAATCAGGAAACTCTGCAAATGCATCTGCATCGAACGATCCTAGGCAGACCAACAGAGCTAACATGCCCGACAGCTCATCCAGGCCATCCCAAAATTACGCAGTAGAAAACTTGGTGAATCCTGAAGTCTCCACATCTCAATTTGGTCAAGCTCTACAGTTGCAAAAGCAGCAACAGGCGTCAAATGTGCCTCCATCGTCACATACGATTCAAAGAGAACCTCAAAGAGGGGCCAATGGGAATCAACAGGTGATAGATAGTAGCTTGCAGGAAGAAGCCGAAGCAGATCCGCAGAAACGTCTACAAGCAACATTACAGCTGGCTGCTGTTCTTCTTCAGCAAATCCAGCAGGGAAAAGGAAGCTAATCAAATAGGACGGATTGGATTTCAGTTTATGCTGTTACTCATGGCAGAGTGATTCTAGTAGCGAAAATGCAGTCCTTTCGTTATATCGTCAGCATTTACTGGGTTGTACCCTTTTTTCGCTAAATTCTCTAAAGTAAGAAAGTTGGTAAAGTGATAAAGTGAAGAGTGAATTACCATTAATTTTGTAACTTTTATAGAATGTGTGTCCCACTATCTTAATTTAAGAGTGATTAGCTTCTCACTTTATTACTTTACTAACTTCTATTTTAGAAGATCTTGATCCTTTTGAAAATTATGCTTAGTCACCTTTTTTTTCTTTTTGGATATTGTATGGATCGGGTCATAACCAGGACTGACCCAAAACCCAGACCCACCCACACAGACCACCCTACTCAAACTACCTCACCCTCTCACCACATTCCATCACCTAACGTGCTAAGAATCATAACGAGTATAATTGGGTTTGTTCCAAATGATAGAAATAGACTAAGATACTATTATAAATAGAAGGAAAAAAATACTATTAAGAAATCGGAGTATATTGAAAAATGCCTTTGACTTTTTTATCTTCTAATAGTATTTTTCCCTCTCTTATTTATAATAATATTCAAGTCTATTTTTATCATTTGGGTCCAACTCAATTGTATTCTTGTACTTATTATACTCTCATAAGCAGCTTTTCTTGTGAACTGGTTGAGAAGTAGGCCTTGTTGGCTGGTTCGGTCAACTACAGCCTCACTGCGAAATCTTGTATCAGAGTTCAGATGATTTTCTTGGTAAAGTTTTTTCCAAGAGAACAAAAACAAATATATTACTCAATGATTCTGGGGCAAGGTGACCCCATTAACATCATCACTCAGGAACAGAAGAAGTTCAAAAGGTGAAGAATCTAAGAAGCAAAAATTTTCTTTATACTTAATGCTGGTTTGAGCTAATCAATGGGTGTATTTATTTGTTTCTCTTTTCACGTGATTGAAGGAGATCTCCTATGGTTTCTAATCAAATTTAGGATTTCTCTTAAAGCTTGACTATGACAAGTGGTTATTTTAGTGCGATCTTTCAACATCTCATAAACTTCTATTGCATCAACTTCAACAACCACTCTTCGCATTCTCAAGTCAGCAGCCATTCTCAGACCATGTAGAACCCCTTGCAACTCCGCTTGGACTGCATTGCACATTCCTAAATTCGCACGAAAGCCTCCAATCCATTCTCTCTCACTCGATCTCAATTGTCCAAATATGAAAGTTTCATTACGATAAGACATACTTAAAAATTTTGTTTGAGAGTCAAAAATGGCATGAAGTTTATTAAATATATCTCAACATTTAAAGTCAAGCAAAAGAAGTGAAAGTCATTCAGCTATTTGAAAGTTGTTGTAACCAGAAGTTCATACACATAAATCCAAAGTATTAAGGTTTAATGAATATAACCATAGGATTTGAGAATGTGCGACAACGAAAAAACCAATACAATATTACTTTGTTACTTGATTTTTTTGCTTTTATTTTTTTATGTGGACTACTTTTCTTTCGGCTGGAACTTATTAATAAATTGGATAATTTGAGAAAAAATTTATAAAGTAAAACTTTTTTGGAAATTCTTATAATTTGCAAAAAAGATTTTTTCATAATTAATTATTATTAATGTTTATACTTGAATCCGTTAGATATAAGTCTAATTCACATTCTACTAATAGGCAAAAAGGGATTTGAAATTGAGCCACACGAGCTTGGTCTAATAATGCCAAACTCAAACCGTGTGGTATTATTCACATGGATCGAACTGAGTTAGATACCCGTATCTTATCTAACTTGGGGAGCAAGCTAGATACTTTTCCTACTATAGTTTTCACTTTTAAGTGATAACCAACCTGAAGTCCTGAACAAGGGAGATAACATTTTATTCTGGAAGGGAATAATCACTAATAATCTTTAGAAGTCATCTCCAAGAAACGACTAAGTCTTGTGTTGCTACTCTATAAATACCATAGCACTTAGGTATTTTTTCCAATCTAATCTCACCAAATTCCTGCTTAAATTTCTGTTGACTTAGGCATAGAAATTTTTTGCAAGTCCCCCAGACCACCGTCCAGGAGAGGACGTCTGATAAACCATCATCCTGATAAACAAGTCGAAACTCTCATCCAAAAGAATTTGAACCTTATGTCCAAGTCCAAATTCACCTTGGTTTCAGGTAACACCTCAAAACATTGACACCGTTATCGGAAAACCTAAAGAGTTACACTCTAACTGGCAGACAATAACAGAAAGAGATGACGAAAAGGCCTCGAATTCCGGTTCTCACACCAAAAGTCATGGTCAGAATCGCCGTTCCTCATCCATACCATCTCTTCCTCCTCCACATTCTCATAACCAGCATCGACAACGTTCTCTCCAACCTCACCATCCCATGCCTCAACCTCAAAACTCCCAAAAGTTGAAATCCACCATCCATATACCCCACATCGAAAGAGAGGGACGCAACACTACCAAAATTCTGGGGCTGGTGCTCAACCGTTTAGGCTGGCTCCAACAATTGGAATACGAGCTAACCTGACAGAATGACATTGAGCACCAACTTAGAAAGAAAATGCACTAGCAAATGGAGGCTGACGAGAAGATCAAAAAACTGGAAGTTAAAATAGAAGGGAGCTTGGGAAGCTAACGACGACTTGACTACTGCTATGGTGGAGAGGATCCGTTCTTAGAGGGTATCATGTGGGCAAAAGTTCCAAAGAATTTTAAGACCCCAAAAATGACCCTTTACGATGGAACTACCAACTCGAAGAATCACCTCAACAATTTTAAAAGTTGGATATACTTCGCAGGAGCATCTGATGCAACTCGGTGTAAGACCTTCCCAACTACCCTTACCAAAGCAGCCTCAAATGCTTTGATGGATTGCCACCCAAGCCAGTTACTTGCTTCGACGATCTAGCTTGTGTTTTTCTAATCCATTTCTTTATCCAAAAACAAAAAATGAAGCATGCTTCGACTTTATTGGAAGTAATACTTAAAGTCGAAAAATTTCTCCGAGCCTACATGAAAGATACAGCACCTGCCTGTCGAAGCAGCTATCATGGGACTAATAATTGGTCTAAAAGATAGATAGTTCTCTCAATCCATCTCTAAGAGTCTCACTAGTGAAAGTCTATAGGGACCTTTGCAACGTAGAAAAACTCCCACACCCCGACCCATCAAAAGCAAGAAAGGAGGGAACAATATGGAACATTGTGAATATCATCGTATTTTCGGCTATCACACCAATGACTTACGACCTCAAAAATGTAATAAAAAAAATTGGCCTGTGATGACCGATTAGATAAGTATGTCGCTCCTACTAGGTCGGACCAACAAGGAATATGGGATTCAGGAGATGAAAGGAGTTCCCATGAGAAGGATAGGAGCGAGGATCGAGAAAGGACCCTCTAAAGGTACATCCATATGATAGCCGGAGAGTTCACAACGAAAGGAACCTCCAAGTCATCTTGAAAAAGACGTCTCAAGGAGGTTTATGAAGTTAAAGAAGAAAGTCGGGAGACTGACATTCTCAAAATTGTTTTTACCAAAGAAGATGCTAAAGGAGTCATCCCGGGCCACAACGACTCGGTCGTGACTACCATGATATTGGCAAACGTCAACTTCTATTAGACCTTGATAGATCAAGAAAGTTCAGCTGACATCCTATTCAAGCTGGCTTTTGAGAAACTTGATCTTGAGATCAAAGACTTGAAGGCCTATCCAGACACCCTAATCGGGTTAGGAGAGACTCTGATCTAACTGTTGAGCTATATCAGTCTCTACACTACGTTCAGAAAAGGTCCGAAGAGCACTACTTTAAAGGTGGATTATGTGGTTGTAGATACACTAACTTCTTACAATGCCTTGATAGGTCAAAGTACCTTAAATTAACTCGCCACTGTAGTCTAAAACCTCATATATGCATGAAGTTTCCAACCAAGAATGGAATTGCCACAGTAAAAGGAGATCAAGCGTTATGAAAAAGTTGCTACAACAAAATCTTGAACCTTAAAAGACAAAAAGTCAGGGGATTGACCTCCGTCCTTGAACTCAGAAGGCCAAGGGAGAAGGAACAACTTCCACCACAATCCGAAGGCAAACTCAAAGAAGTTTAAATCGGACAACACCCATAAAAGATCACCATCATCAGGGCAAACTTACAGGAGAATCTCAAGAAAGAGCTCGTTTAGTTACTACAGGATAACACATATCCCTTCGCATGGAAAGCCGCTGATATGCCAGATGTCAAACTCAAACTCATGACTCATAAGAAGGAGAAAGCTAAGCGAAGAACGAGCCAAAACTCAGGTAAGGACATTGTTCATACCTAACCCACTAGATATAATCTATGTTCACATTCTATTAACATGCAAGAAGAGATTTGAAATTGGGTTGTATAAACTCGGTCCAATAATATCAAATCCAAACCATGTGGCTTTATCCACATGGGTTGAACCAACTTAGATACGAATTGATGAAACTCGTATCCGATCTGACTTGGAGGGCAAGTTAGATGCTCTCCCACTACTTCGGTTATCACCCTCCAAGTGATAACTAACCTGAATATGGGGGATAATTTCTTATTCTGTAAGAGAATAACCACCCACCATCTTCATAAATTATTTCCTAGAAATAACTAAGTCTTCTGTTGTCACTCTATAAGTACCCTAGCACTAAGGTATTTTTTTCCAATTCAATCTCACTAAAAACTTGCTTAAACTTTTGTTGACTTAGATATTGGAGTTCTTTGCATGTTTGGATAAACCACCGCCTCAACAACAACAACAACAATAACAACAACAACAAAGCCTTGTCCCACTAGGTGGGGTCGGCTACATGAATCAAACGACACCACTGTGCTCTGTCATGTATCATGTCTATAGAGAGACTGTTTACATGTAGATCTCATTTGACCACCTCATGGATAATCTTCTTAGGTCTTCCTCTGCCTTTCACTCATTGTCCATCTTCCATCTCATCCACCCTTCTGACTGGGTATTCTGTTGGTCTTCTTCTCACATGTCCAAACCACCTGAGACGCGATTCAACAATCTTTTCCACAATGGGTGCTACTCCAACTCTCTCCCTTATATATTCGTTCCTTATTTTATCCAATCGCGTATGACCACTCATCCATCTCAACATCTTCATCTCTGCCACACTCAGCTTATGTTCGTGCTCCCCTTTGATCGCCCAACACTCTGTACCATAAAGCATAGCCGGTCTTATAGCAGTGCGATAGAATTTACCCTTAAGTTTTAAAGACAATTTTTTGTCGCATATAAAACCAAATGCACTCTGCCATTTTGACCAATCTGCTTGGATCCTATGATTTACATAATGTTCAATCTCTCCATTATCCTATATGATGCACCCAAGATACTTAAAACTTTTCATCCAAATTAAGTTGAAATTAAAATTCACCTTAATTTCAAATAACATCTCAGAATAATTAAATTTTTAAAACTAGTTAAATAAATAATTAATATTAATTATGATAACATAATTTATTTTCTCTAATAGCTATTAGACCTATCACCGAGAATAGCATAGCCAACCCTTATATTTACGAGAGAATGGGCGTAAAATCAAGTTGGATGTTACGAATGCACAAGGACTCTAACCCATAGCATATCTTCTGGACAGCATCATCTTTGGGGATGGAGTTCCTTTCCGTAACTCTTGCCAACTCCTTCCTATCTTCGTTACCATTTGTTCAATTAATGATTGTCTCTAATTATGTGCGAAACCCTCTCTTTTCTTTATTTTGTTGTCCTAATGGACCCGAATGTATTTCTTCTCACAAAGAATAAATATATATCTACCTCTGATAAAAGAACATTATTGTCTTACCAACCTCAATTAATTTGGAACTTATAATAACAAAATATACATGGCTCGTTAAAACGAAAGAGACCCTTCAATAAATGAAAGGAAAAGAAAATAAAAGAGAATTTACGGCAGTATTGGGCCAAACCGTAAAATACATAGTATACATTATCAATAATTTAATTTATAAAAAAATAAATAAATATAAAAATATAAATTGAAAAGGAAACTAATTTAATCTCTTGTTAAAGAGGGAACACTGGGCCACCGGCCTGGACAATTGCTCCCCAGCACTAGCCGGACACGTCATCAGGCTAGCCGGCGGCACCATGCAATTGTAAGACAAGCACAACGACGCCGTATCGGGCAATACAGTCCCCTCTTCAAACGGTATCCCCGTTAGGTAGTTATGCTGAAGGTACAATGTTCTGGTGCTACCGCGGCACATGCTCTTAACATACACCTCAGGGACCGTCCCAATAAATCGGTTGTTATTCAAGAACAAGCTTTCCACGCCATCGAAAACCGTTGATAGTTTCCCGCTGAGTGAGTTATGGCTGAGATCAACGGTCGATCCTTCACCGTACGATGGGGACCAGATCAACGGACCGTTATCACCGGGACTTTGCGGAAGCTCACCGGAGAGATTGTTCCGTTGTAGGAAGAGAGAGGAGAGCGTTGGCAAGTAGAAGAGTTGGGCCGGGATGGGCCCACTGAAATGATTCATGCTCAGGTCTAGAAACTCCAACTCTGAGAGTGAGTCCAAGCCGTTGCTGAGTGGACCCCACATTTCGTTTTGCGAAACGGATAAGTAACGCAGTGATGACGGCATCCACGGCGGTAACGTCCCGGTGAGTTTGTTGTTCTTCAGATCCAAATGGAGTAATGGCGAGGAAACGGTTTGCGGGAAGTCGCCGGTTAGTGAGTTGGAGGCTAGGATGAGGACTCTGAGTTGCGGCAACTCGGTGAGACTCGGTGGGACAGACCCGGCGAGTTGGTTATTACTCAGGTCGAGGGTGTGGAGGGTTTTGAGAGAGGAGAAGATTGAGGGTATGGCCCCTGTGAAGCGGTTGTTGGATAAGGAGATGACTCGGAGTTTGTTGAGTTGACCGAGTTCCTGGGGAATAGAACCGGTGACGATTCCAGGTGAGAGGATGAGCTGGGTCAACTCGGTGAGAACGGAGATGGATGGTGGGAGTGAGCCGGCGAGGCTGAGTGAGTTGGCGCCGAGTGAAAGTATGGTAACTCGGTTGAAGGAGCAGGTAACGCCAGAGAAGGAGGAGCAGGGATCTGGTGCGGTGAGGTTCCAGGTGGAGAAGAAAGGCGTGGTGGGAGAGACGTCGGTGAGAGTATTCTTGATTGAGAGAAGGGCTTTGAAATCAGTGGGATCCAGAGATTGGGCTGAAAGGAGAAAAAGGTGAGACACCAGAAGGAAAGTGTAACAATAATGTGGTGTGGCCATTCAAAGAATTGAGAAAGAAGAAGAATGGCGTGAATGGAGAGAGGGATGGGGGTGGCAATGCTACAAACTTGAAGGTAAGTGTGTGTGTGATTTAGTGAGAGTGGCACAGTCTCAGTGAATGAAAGGAGCTCATGCATTTTGACTGCATTTGCGAATGGGTCTGGGTCCCACACTATAAAGACATTATTGCGAAGGAATTAAACTTGCTGCATTAATGAATGAACAAACAGGTGCTCAAGATCGAGCTAGGTGCAACTCGATTTAGTGGAGAATATGTATTCCCAAGTTTAGAACATGTTAGGGAGACTATAAAGAAGAATAAACTATAGGATTATAACATAAGGAAGATTTTTAAATGTTCTCCAAGAATCGGTATTTTAATAATTTTAATCGTTAATTTTAATTATAAAAAAAATATATAAAAAATATATAATTAAAATTAACTATTAAAATTTATTAAAATACCAA
>NC_029788.2:1665004-1669475 GCF_000816755.2 Arachis ipaensis | reverse complement strand
AAAATTAATTTTCATCCATTCAATTTGTTATCACTAGGACTATATCATGATTTTGATGATCTCAAAAGAAAATTAATGAAAGAGTTTAATCCGGGAATCAATTTTTTTAGCTAATATTAGTTATCTTTTTTAAAATAATCTTTTTATTTTAAATATTAAGAGTTCAATTTTAATGTATTGATAGTCAAAATATTTTTTTACAATCGTTAAATCATATTTGTTCTTTCGAATGATCATTCACACGATTAATATAAAAGATTGTTATTTTTTTTATGTGACATTACGTAATTGGATACAAATATAAAATTTTTATACTTGTAATATATCAAAATTAAATTATAATTCTAAATTCTAAATTTTAAATCTTTAACACTAAATTATTAATTTTAAATTATAAACCCTAAGTCTTCTAAAAAAATAAAAAGTTTTGCAATTAAAAAAAAGAATAATATCGATTAATTAAAAACTATTTTCTATGTTTATTCTTGAAATTATATCGGAATCAAATAAGAAAGCACACACCACGGACACACCTTAGTTTTTTTTGTTTTTTTTTTTCTTATTTTTATTTAATTTTCTCATTTTTTATTCTTTGTTTGTTTTTCTTTATTTTTCGACTAAAATTCCAAAGTGGTTCGTGAGATTAATTGTCCTTGACTTTTAAAATTTTCTAATAGTATCCCTCACATTCAGCTCCGGGACCCATAGTTGTCCTGCGACCATTTCCGGCGCATAGTCAGCAAACGGAGTAATGATATAGCACCTCCCATGCCATGCTGGAGCCAGCAACGGCTAGCTGACGTGGCAAATCTTAATTTTCTACTTAATGTGGTCCTGGTCCCATTAAAACCCTAAAAACTAAGAATGATTATTATATGTAGTATCTCTTCTTCCCTTCTCCTTCGTCCCATAATTGTGGTTCACCATTGTGATTTAACGGAGATTCCATTGACATGTGCAAAGGTGCTTTCCACATAATAAAATCAACCTGTCAGAGCCAGATCTCAGTGAAAATTTAGGGTTGCAGGATGAAACTCGTGATGAACTTGGTACAGAATTTCACAAGAAGTTGGATTTGAAGGATGAAGATGAAAGAGTAGCTGAAAATGAGAAGAAAGATTCAGACTTTGTAGCTGGTAGTGGAGAATATGGTGGTAAAGAATTGGGTGGTGAAGGTGGTTGTGCCCCGAAAACAGGTGAAGCACAAGGGAGTGATGATAATGATAGTTGGGATGATGATGAGGGTTATGGCTTGAATGAGAATGTGAAAGAGAGTGAGGTTGATAAGGTAAGTGGAGATTTTGATGTTGATGGTGATGGTAATGGTGATGATGAAGTTGAAGTTGAAGGTGATGAAGAAGTGGAGAAGAAGAAAGATAGAAGCAGTAGTAGAGTTCAGCAGCAATATCCACTGAGGCCTGATGCTAAAGATTGTGCTTTCTATCTTAAAATTGGAACTTGCAAATTTGGATTCAATTGCAAGTTTAATCACCCACTTGGTAGGAGGAAGAACCAGGTATTAATTATTCTTCTGTTCCTATTATCAATCTAGCACAGTAGTCTGGATTGTATGTTTGAAAATTAGGGTTAAAATTCACTTATGAATATTTATCATTTGTCTAAGATTTTTTTCCTTGTATTTTTAGCATTATATTATATCAATGGAATGAGTAGATTGAGATAAAGAGCATTTATGTTTAGCTGAATAATCACTGGCTTGTCCTTCACCTCCAAACATTGCTTCAGAGCATCAATGGAATTTCCGTTAAATCACAATTATGGGACAAAGGAGAAGGGAAGTAGAGATACTACATATAATAATCATTCTTAGTTTTTAGGGTTTTAATGGGACCAAGACCACATTGGGTAGAAAATTAAAATTTGCCACGTCAGCTAGCCGTTGCTGACTCCAGCATGGCATGGAAGGTGCCAAATCATTACTCCATTTGTTAACTGTGTACCGAAAAGGATCGAAAGACAACTATGAGTCCTAGAGCTGAATGTGAAGGATACTGTTAAAAAATTTAAAAAATTAAAGACAATTATGGATAACTCGTCCAATCTCAGAAACCACTTGAAATTTTATAATCAAGCAAAACATCATTTTCAATCTAATATAAAATATAAAAAGTGTCCCTTAACTTATTATTTATATCCGTCACATTTAAATTTTTTATTTTTTTCTTACAAACAGCCCTACCGTACATGAACCCCACTATACATCAACTCGCCCCTCCATTTTCTGTTTTTTGGAAAAAACATATTTTTTGCTTTTTGCAGTAATCTGAACAGTTACTGGCTTAGTAACTTGTTTTTCCAGTTTTTTGAAAATTGGTTCGATATCATACTTATTCTTAATTTGTTTATTTTTATTTTTTTTAAAATTTTTTTTTTTTTTACAAATTGCGGTAACATTTTCTTCATACCTCCAATATACCAATAAAAACACACAATTGTATCGTAAGTCGTAACAACTCATTACACCAAATATAAACTAATATTTAAAAAAATTAGCCTATTTTTTATAAATGTTAAATAACTTGTAAATTTAATCTACCTTTTTGAAATTTTTTAAAAAATGAATATTATTTTAATGATTTTAGTCAAAATTATATCCGAATAAATAAATAATAAAAAGACAAAAAAAATATTTTGACAAATTTGGTACTAAATTAAAAGGCATAAAAAAATTTGCCAAACAAAAAACATATCAAAAGTCACTGTAGCCAAAATAATTAATTATTACGTTTAACTAATTTCTTTTTTTAAAGAAGGACCATATACAGACCGGAAGAAATGACTGACAAATTGTAACTTGTAAGCATAGGAGTATGTAAGACCTGAAGCATTGCTATCAAGTTTAGATGGAAAAAATTGGACGAAGAAGCAACATCTTGGTTGCTTTGGAGAACGTGCATTGGAAGAAAATTTTAGTTTAGTAGTTTTTTTTATAAGGAAACTATCATTTATATTCACGAAAGTTGAAAATGCTGACATATTTACTCATAGAAAATAGAAATTACCATTTGTACCCATGAAATATGGATTTTGCAAATAAAATTATCCAAACACTAAAAAATTACCTAAAATCCCTAAATTACCCTTATTTTCACCACCACATCACCTCCTTCACCCAATCACATTTCTAACGCTAACCCCCTTCACCCACTACCACCCCTCAAGCTCTTCACTCAATGGTGGCTCCCGCTACCTCCGCAACCGTCATCGGAATCCTCGCTCTCGTTCACGAATTTACCGGCGAATCCAGCTGGTTCCTCCAGCTCACCGTGTTCAGATTAATGAAAAATTCATCTCTCTTCTGTAGTTGCGTATAGGCTTTCCTAGCCTTAGAATGAGATGAAAAATCCAAAATTGCAAATCCACGGTTCATTCCTTCATTGTTACTGTCTTCTACTAAAGCCAGGTTCTCAAAATTTCTAACCCCATAATGTCTCAGCTTATCTTTTAGCTGGCACCAGAAATTGCATAAATAGTTAGAAATTAAAAAAACTTCTGATGAATAAGCATAACTCAAGCCTTGAAGGAGGCAATCGATAGGCCAAGAAAAGAACTTACAGCTTCTAATTTCCATGTCTTGCATATATTACCCAAATAGATGGTATCATTGTCTTGAACGGAAGAAACACGGCATTGTTTGCCATTAATCTGAAATTGCAGCGATGAAAAACCAGCTGGATTCGTCGGTAAATCCGTAAACGAGGACGAGGGTTCCGGTGATGGTTGCGGGGGGGTAGTGGGAGCCACCATTGAGTGAAGAGCTTGAGAGGTGGTAGTGGGTGAAGGGAGTGGTGGTGGAATTTGATATTAGAAAGGAAAAGAGGGGTGGTAGCAGGGTGGTTGGGTGAAGAGGGTTAGGGTTAAAAAGGTGATTGGGTGAAGGAGGTGGTGTGGTGGTGAAGGAGGTGGTGTGGTGCTGAAGATAAGGGTAATTTAGGAATTTTAGGTAATTTTTTAGTGTTTGGATAATTTTGTTGTGCAGAACCCATATTTTATAGGTACAAATGGTAATTTCCGTTTTCTATGGGTAGATATGTCAGCGTTTTCAACTTTCGTAAATAGGAATGATAGTTTACTCTTTTTTTTATTTTATGAAATCAATTACTTATTATAAAATCATAATAAATAATTGATTTCATAATAAGTAATTTAGGGAAAATTGGACATTGATAAGTTAGGGCTACTAATTACTTATTATTATAAAAAGAATTTAACAGACATTATTGAGATTATTCCGTTTTTGTCAAATGAGGATATGAATTAGGTTTTTCCAAGCTTTTAATGAATATGTTTTGATCCAGGATATTGTCATATTGAAGATTTTTCCTTGGAGGATTATCCAAAAATTTGTGAAGACTAATTGTTTTGAATGATGTGTCGCTTGGTCGGATAAATCTACTTGCCTAGATCTCATATTTAGATATTGTCATAATGAAGTCTTTTTTCGGAACTT
>NC_029788.2:1662562-1664998 GCF_000816755.2 Arachis ipaensis | reverse complement strand
TTAATTTAAATATTATTATTTATTTCATTTACAGTATAAATAAATTGATAATACACATATTTTGTTTATATTGTAAATAAAATAAGACACATACATCGTTGAACATGTTATAGATACACACATATTATATAACAACACAAATTTCGTTTACACTATAAACGAAATACATGTATTATCAACTTATTTATACTGTAAACGAGATAAGCGCAAACGATGCTTATATATGGAACTCGTTCACAGCATCTTATGGATGTCACTTTCATTCATTTGGGTAAGCTTGAACAAAATTCGAGTGTTCAAAATCACTAGTACCTACGTCGCTAATTTCCGCAGAAAACTCCATCACTTATTAGGTCATGATTCTTCCATAGACATCAAATATCAGTCACACATACTCATCGTCATCAAACCAAAAAACACGAAATAAAAAAACTCTATTTTCCATAGGTGCTAACAACTTATACCCAACTCTTCGACCTCCTTTGTCTCATTAGCACCCAAGCTCGTCAATATTAGGCTCATGAATATTAGGCTCTTCAACTCAGAAAAAGAACCTAGTCGATGAGTGCGCGATAAGATAAGACTTTCATACTTGAAGACAACCGCATCATAATCCATTCTTATGTAACAATTAGGATATACACTCATGAAAATATATTCAAACATTCTTATTAAACCTATTGAGAGAACAGAGAAAAAAATGGGTAAGAAGTGATTTGCTTGTGACCAAAACTACTACTTGCAAATCCTTTTATAGTTGAGTTAAAGCTGTCGTTCTATATCCCGTTTATAGGGTAAACGACTTTAGTATGATTTTATCTCGTTTACAGTATAAACGAGTTGATAATATACACTGTAAACGAAATATGTTGACACCTTATTTCACCACGTGTTTTGTATTCACCCGATTTCTTCTTTGTTTACCAAACATGCTTTATCTTGTTTATAATATAAACGAGATACGAAATACGTGTATTATCAACTCGTTTACACGATAAATAAAATAAATAGAGAAAAAGACAAATAGGTCCCTGATCTTTTGCCCCACAGACATTTTCGTCCTTGAGCATTGGAAAATACTTTTAGGTCCCTAACCTTCTTAAAAGTTGGACGGATTAGTCCCTCTGTGCAAATGCCTCCGTTAGACCCAACGAAAAAGTCTGACGTGGCTCCCGTTCTGCTTACCTGGCATTACGGCTGCTCACGTAGCACATTAATGGAAGGTCAGTTTTGGAAAATGGACAAAAAAGTCCCTCTGTCTCAAAGTAGCATATATTAACTAAGCAAACTTTTCACTCCTCTTGTTTTAGAGCCTTAATCTTATCTACTCTATCCCTCAATATATTTTCCACTGCTACAAATAGCTTCAATAAAGATTTAGCGACATGTCCTACACTAACAACATTATAGATGATAGAACATACAAGCATGTAGCTATGTATTATACTGAATACAACAATTATAGAACACTTTAAATACACGACATACTATTCTAGTCACTCTAAATCAGGTACGATGCAATAACCAGATAGGTAATTGATCTAAACAGAGCGCCTTCATACTTAAAAAGAGTATCACAGTAAAGGAAACAGCATGTATAGAATTTATAAGCTATCGTTTTAGTATAAAATACGTCAGTAACAAAAACGAGAGAAAGTGAGTTAGTGGATGAACGCTAGTTCACTTCCCTTCAACAATTAACCATTCAACTTCCAAAATCAAGCTAGAAAACACAAAAAACACAAAGGCGAAGCACTTTTTTAGCCGGAATTTTGAGAAGAGGAGAAGTGTATTTACCCGGAAGTTATTTCTGCAATCGTCAATGAGAGTCACGAAGCGGTCCATGAGGTGGTTGACCATCTTGGAGCGGCTCAGAATGATCGAAACAAGCAAGAACCGCGCGTAAAACCTCAACTCCTTGGACCGGACTCCCAGATCTCTCGGCGAGCCTTCAGATCCTTCGAAGTACCTTCTGCTGAGTATGGCCTCGTAGAATACGTAGGCCTCGACGAGGAACCTGATGTCGCTGGTCCTCATGTACTGGCCGAAGTAGAGCTAGCCAATTCGGCTCGCGATGTCGCCAATTTCCCAGCGCTTGAGACTGCACTGAACTATCTTCGACCGGTTCTCTTGCTGGCACTTCTAGAGCCGCGTGTACGCCTTGAACACCTTGTGGAAGAAGTGTCCTTTTTTTAAAATTGGCCTTCCACTAATGTGCCACATAGGCAGCCGTAATGTCAGGTAAGCAGAACAGAACCACGTCAGATTTTTTCGTTGGGTCTGACGGAGGTATTTGTACGGAAGGATAAATTTATCTAATTTTTAGAAATTTAAAAATATTTTCTAATGGTTAGAGACAAAAATATCTACGGAACAAAAAATAAGAGACCTATTTGTTCTTTTCTCAAATAAATAATAATACATAAATTAATAATT
>NC_029788.2:1661928-1662498 GCF_000816755.2 Arachis ipaensis | reverse complement strand
GTTTTTCGCTTACACTTTCCCTAATATGAAATGGGCTTGGTCTTTAGGTTGAACTTTTTTCTTCCATCCACAATTGCTTTTCTCTAGTAATTAACAAATTTCTTCCTAGTCCATCACTAATTGCTTAATCATTTTTGACATAGTCTAGTGTAGCCCATTGCTAACAAGCATTGACCCTTCATATGTGCATAACAAGTCATGAATTTCAAGACACAAAAAAAAAAAAACTAAGAAATTTTTTTTCTACTGTATCCTCCAATCTGCCAAGTCAAAAACTAATTTATCATAGATATGAGAGTTTGCCGTTGGCCAATGAATTACTGTATGTACGAGACAGGATCCAAACCCCTTATACTTACTTAAGTGGACGAATGAGCTAACTACTCACCCAATCCAAATTGGTTTAAAAAAAACTATGAATTTGTCAATATGCTAAGTAAGGAATTTCTTAGTTAATTTAGATACCTCACACTAAACACGTGATGAATTAGGAGAAGCCTAGCATCAGGCTTTGTCTCCTTCTTGTAATTACAGTAATTTTTTTTTTTTTTGGTGACATTAAAATTAAAG
>NC_029788.2:1657147-1661305 GCF_000816755.2 Arachis ipaensis | reverse complement strand
AGAGCTTTTTCTTTTGTTGTTGAAAGGGTAGAGTTTTAATAGGCTAAGGAATGACTCAGACTTATATGTAGAAGAATGCTTGGGTCACAATTAATGGAACTAGATGAAGATTTGTTGGACCCTTCTTTTAAGTCTTGGGCCAAGTTAGAATGCCTAGTATGTGGACATGAGTCATGACTCATGAGGCTATGAAAATTTACATAATTCTTATAATTTTCATTACCAATGGTTAATGATTATTATTGAAATTATGATGGTAATTTTTTAAACAAATAAAATTAATATTTTATTTATCAATAAATATAATTTTAAAAGAATTTTGGGGCACCGGATTCGATGGTCCCAAAACATTTGAATTATTAAATTGTCCCATTACAAAATATATTTTTTAAGTTTTTTAATAACGGCTAAATAGTTCTTATTTAATTTTAATTACAAATTAATTTTTTATATATTATTTAATTATAAAATCTATTTTTTATTTTATAAATTATTATTTTATCATACATCTATCATATTTATTAATAATAAAAATAAAAACAATAACGAATTAGATCTTCCATTAATCATAATAATCTTTTTGACTATCCTAATTGATTAAAATTTTATCTTTGATTCGTATGGATTATGAAATCGTGTTTCTTAAAAAATCAATCGATTGTATTCACAAAACAATCGATTGAATTTCAAGTTTTTCATAATTCAATCTATTGGAATTCAGGTTTCCACAAAACAATCGATTGAATGTTGGACGATAGTATGGTTTTTTCAAATATCAATCGATTGTAACTTTTACACAATCGATTGAACGATGCTTAGAATGTGGGTTTTTTCTAATTCAATTGATTGTTTATATTACCAATCGATTGAAGGCTTCAAAACAATATGAGGTCTCAATTCAATCGATTGGTTGTTTAAGTCTTCAAAGTAATATGAATTTTCACAATTCAATCGATCGGTTGTGTTATCCAATCAATTGAATTGTACATTACGTTATATGTTATGCCGTTCTTAATTTTTCTGCTCGTGTTTATAAATTATTATTTTATTATTCATCTATCTTATCTTTAAAATTTTAGTCAGGTAGATGCAGAACTTTCATCCTCAACCCTAGCTCTCTTTGCGTTTTTAGTTCTGGCCATTTTGGAGATATTGGTTCGGTGGGTTTTGTAGGGATTTGAATGAGGATTAATAATATGTATATAATTTGGAATGGGTGTTGATGAGATTGGAGAAGATGAAGAGAGAAGCTTTCTAGATTTAGAAAGAGAAGAGAGGTTATGCAGAAATTGAGTTGTTATATTAAAAAAAAAGAGGAATACCAATCGATTGAATGTAAAAAAAAATCTTATTCACGGTACATTTCAATCAATTATATTATCAAATCAATGGATTGAATTCGAAGATACCATTAATCACGTAAAAATTTCAATCGATTGAGTTGTGAGACCTCATATTGCTTTGAAGATTTCAATCGATTGGATAACACGAACAATCGATTGAATAAGAAAAAGCCCACATGTCTTGCAAAATTTAATCCATTGTATATCAATTCCAATCGATTGAATTATGAAAAATCTAAAATTCAATCGATTGTTTTGTGAATTCAATCGATTGATTTTCTAAGAAATACGATTTCACAACCCTATACGGATATAACGGATCAAAGATAAAATTTTAATCGATTAGGATCACTAAAAAAACGATTAATGAAAGATCTAATTCGTTATTATTTTTGTTTTTTATTATTAATGTACATGATAGATAAGTGATAAAATAATAATTTATAAAATAAAAAATAGATTTTATAATTAAATAATATATAAAGAATTAATTTATAATTAAAATTAGATAAAGACTATTTATCACTTATTAAAAAACTTAAAAAAATGTTTTATTATGGGATCATTTAATGGTCCAAACATTTTGGTACCGTCAAATCTTTGGCTGAAAAACGGCTGTAAAGAACTACAGACAAAAGAAGTAATTGTGAAATTAAAAAAAAAAAGACAGAATTAAATAAAAGAAAAAAAATGAAATAAAAAGAAAAAGTGAATTAGGGCTTCTTTCACGCATGGTTCTTTATGGCTGCATCCATTATTTTACTCAGACGAAGACGCGACCTTTGAAGATGAAGCAATATAAATTACAATTGTTTCAATTGAATTAGATCAAAATATAATTTTAAATTAATATAATACACATAACATGAAAAATAAAATTAAACCCATATGATTTAAATTAATTTATATGTATTTTATTTTTTTGTTTGATCCAAACTTATTGCAAACATCATATCTCCTTTACACTAGCAACAAGTATTTAGTTTACTCCATGTATCTCGTTTGTAGACATGAGTAATTAATTCCTTATTATACGTGTATATTTATTTTATTGTTAGTGTAATTAAAATATATAATAATAAAGTGTAAAAATATTATTTTTTGTAGAATTATATATATTGATAAATAAAATATATTTTTTATTTATATAAAATTAAAATCATAATTTTTACAGATAAAAAATATAATGAACAAGTTACTATATTATGATATTTTATATATGTTTTATTAATTTTTTTATTTTTTAAAATGTTTTTAATTACTTAATTTTTGCTATAACAAGAACATGAAAAATAAGATACTATTTACCAATCAATGATAATTCCATTAAAATTACAAAAGAGAAAAAGATGTGTCATATACTTGTGAGCGGAGTTAAACCCTAAAATGATTCCAGAGATTGGTGTCGTATACTAAAATTGTTCCTGAGATTTCAATTGTACCAATTATGTCCTTGAGATTGACAAAAATGCACCATATTAATCCTTGACCTATTTTCTATTAACGACGTGATGACATGGCTTGATAACGTAGCCCGTTAGTGACACGTGTCACTCCATGATTTGGCCACGTGTAATGGTATGGTGATGATGTGTTGACCAGTGACATGTGGCATACTGATGTGGATAGTTGTGCCACGTATCACAACCGTATTCGTCCACATGTTATTCATTATGCCATCATTATAGATGTACCAAATTAGTCCCTTAATTTGCATTAAGTGAGTCATTTTAGTCCCTAAAATTGAATGTTGTGCATCAGACTAATCCTTTCACCAGTTTTTTCTCATTTTTTTAAAAAATTTAAAATTTTTAATATCTTAAATACACTAATTTCAATTCTATTTTTTACGTATTGTTTAAATACAAGGCCCGCATGATGGCCTTCTAGAACAGGTCATCTCCTCCGTAGTAATAGTCGGAGTTGTCATGGTGCTACTAAGCTCCTTTGTCAAATAGATTTTGGGCTGGACTATATGTATCTGGACCCAGGTATGCACAATAACTTGCAATATAAACAGTCAGATGCAGCATATTAAGAGACATATGATTTAACTGAGCTAGGCCTCAGCTGCACCAAGTGTTAAATATAAACCCTTAAGCGTTGTGTGAACGAGTGTGTAGTGTGGGTATGTTGTGATACCTAAAATTGGAGGTTGTCCAATTTACTTGACAAAAAAAAAAAGAAAACAGAGGTATAGAGGAAAATGCGACCGAATCATGGTCCGCTGGCTGATCCATGAGATTCGTTAAAACAAATAAAACTTACACTAATTGGTAATTGCCCTTTTGTACCTGTTATATGCATGGAGGGCAGATGATAGACATAGATATAGATACACCGCATCTAAAATTGGGAGGCATGGTGCCCCACACGTAATTGGGGCACGGCAGTCAACATAACTTTCTTACTATCATACAAAAGTACAAATTAAGATCGGTCCGTGAATGAAATTCCAATTCCCACTCTGATTACAAAAGTCTAAAATTGAACTAACTTTAACAATTCCCAACGCAGTCACGGGTCTGCGTACGTAACCCAGAACCACATACGCAATAATACAAACAAGCAGACAAAACTAAACGAAAACCTTTTTGCATGCCAGCCCATCGCAAGCACTACTTAGGTTAACACACGACTTGAAGAACAACCATTAAAAAAAAAAAGACTTCGTAAAATTATGAGCAATAACCTCTCATTCTTGTTGTTAATACCTTATTCAATGCCAAAGTGACGCCACTCCTGCAAAAATAGCCATAATTAAATTCATATTGAAGTCACACCATGAGATAATGACTTGGGAGGGAATATTATA
>NC_029788.2:1655991-1657088 GCF_000816755.2 Arachis ipaensis | reverse complement strand
GATCTTTAAGAGTATAGAGAGATTATGTCATTTTTTTTTTACCAAAAATAAGAGACTCAAACCCGCAACCTCTTAATTGAGTATGGGGAGATTATACCATTTAAGCTATTACTCATTGAGAGATTATTTCATTTGAGTTATAGTTCATGCGGAATATTATATATATTTGGCAAGTAATTCACACGCTTTTACATAAATTTGATATTTTGGTGGTGATTTTAGAATTAATTTCAAGATTATTCATATGAAAATAATAATTAGATTAATTTTTATGTGAATATAATAATTTTTAATTATTAGATATATAGAATTTGGTATATTTGACAAATCTGGTTTCAACTATTTTCTTCTCATAAAAATGATTATAATGAGATGTAAATAATTACTTATATAAAAGTAGATTAATTTGGAAAATTCAAGGGAAGGTTGTTTGATATTGGTAAATTATTTCAGTAAAGAAGGCATGCTTATTTATCTTTCAATTTTTTTTTCCTGATAATGAACTCTCAAAACACAGCTACCTTTCATGTGAATATGTAAACATTTCCTCTCAAAGCTCAATGGCATATAATTACTTGTCCAAACTAGTCACATAATAATGAGCATAATCATATAATCACATGGAATATCCATTTTTCGTAAATAGCATATGATGATTTTATTTTGAGAAAATGATAAACAAGCCATTCACCTTTTGATTCACTGATATTTTAAGTCTCTGAAAATTTAAAAATATATTTAATTTTTTGACTTTCTCCTGGATACATCAATTTTTTTTGTTCAATTTTTTTCGTTGTACTGATCTGACCGACCGATATACAGATGCACACTTAGAAAAATTTTAAAATAGAGCAAATTAGACCTAAAATCAATATGTCCAAATTTTGAAAAAGTTAAAGAGTTAAATGTATTTTCAAATCTTCAAAGACTTAAATGTTCGCGAGCCAAAAGGTGAAAGGCCTATTTGTTCTTTTCTCTTTTATTTTAAATAAACACTATTATTGCATTGGTATTCAATAAATTTTAAAGAATTTTAGATTCAACACTCTGTGAATCTTTACAAATTATTTCAATCGGTTTAATTAAAATTTTTTATA
>NC_029788.2:1640884-1655983 GCF_000816755.2 Arachis ipaensis | reverse complement strand
AATTAATAAAAAGCAAAAATAAATATTTTTTTATATATTTTTTATATAGTATAAAAATAAATTTTTAAAATATTTTTTTATACCATGTGTGTTTGGTTTGTCGTTTTTGTTAGAAACAGAAAGATACGATAAAAAGACGTAGAAAATATATTTGGTTCCACAATTAAATTGAGAGACACATGCAGTACCTTTGAATATAATAATTGATTAATTTGGTGAGCACTTGAATCCATCTGGCGGAGTCTTTCCACAATCAATGAGGAGCTGAAGGGCGATGGGGATGATAATGTTGATGTTGAGAAGCTTCGCCCTAATTGTAGTGCAGAGACACACAGCAGCATCAAGGTCCAGAAGCCCTTCAAGCACCGGACAGCATGTTTGTTTAGCACTTCCTCCGATTCCGATGTGTATGAGTCCGCCAAGAACGTCCACACAGGCACCAAGCTTCAACGAGTCTATGGGGCATGTTGGTTGCGCCGGCGGTGGCGGTGGCGGACACGGTGTTTCACTTGGTGGCGTTGGTGGAGTAACCACCGGTGGCGTCGGTACATATGGAGGAGGTGAGATGATGGGCGGTGTGGGTACAACTGGTGGCAACGGGACGTACGGAGGATGAACAATAATGGGCGGCCTTGGTGTGTAAGGTGGTGTCACAACTGGTGGAGATGGTTTTGGTACATATGGTGGTGATGGTGTAGGAACATAAGGTGGTGTAACCACTGGTGGCTTTGGTACATATGGCGGTGTCACAACCGGCGGTTTCGGTACATATGGTGGTGTAACCACCGGTGGCTTTGGTACATATGGTGGTGTCACAACCGGTGGCTTTGGTACATATGGTGGTGTCACAACCGGTGGCTTTGGTACATATGGTGGAGTTACAACCGGTGGTTTCGGTACATATGGTGGTGTAACAACCGGTGGCTTAGGTACATATGGTGGAGTTACAACCGGTGGCTTTGGTACATATGGTGGTCTAACAACCGGTGGCTTAGGTACATATGGTGGTTTTGGTACATATGGTGGCTTTGGGACGTAGGGTGGGTGCACTATTACTGGAGGCTTGGGGACATAGGGAGGTCTTGGTTTTGGTGACTTTGGTGGTGGACATGGAGTGGTAGGAGTAGGCTTATTGTGCTTTGGTGGTTTGTGAATTGGGGGCTTCACTCTTGGAGGCTGTTTCGGTGGGAGTTTTGGATGCTCGTGGTGCTTTGGAGGCTTTGGAGTTGGGTATGGACAGTACGGACAAGCGATGACAACGTTGATTAGAGTGCTCAAATTGAAGAGAAGAATGAGTATGCTAGTTACAACATAGTTCCCCATTTCGAAGCCGATGAAAGGAGGAGGTGTGTCCTGTGTGAGTGTAATTTTCTCACTTCTCACTGAAAAAGCCAGTGTGAGAATCAAGACCTTATATCGTGAAGAGATATGTCACCATGTCAGCCTAGTATTTTTTTATGTCACCAAGTCCATATAAAAACTAAGTCATTAAAATATTTATTTGGGTAAAATATATATTAAAATAAAAAATATACATTAAAAATTATATATATTTATTAAAAATATTATTTATATATTAAAATTAGTCATCATATATTTATGTAAATATATGTATTGTTAAATTTATTTTTAATGTATATTTTATATTTTAATATTATTTTATATTAATAGTTAATTTTGATATACACTTAGTATGATTGTATATTCATATAAAGGGTTAAGTATGATTTTAGTTTTTAATTTATAGGTCAAATTTTTTTCGTCCTGAATTTTTTTTTTTGCATACAAAATTATTCTTAAAGTTTAACTCGGTTTTAAAATCGTCCTTACCTTAAGGATTAAAATTATACGGAGGTTTATAAAAGTGGAGGCAGAAGTGAATCGTAGACTCTTTCTTTTCTCCTTCTTCTTCTTCCCTTTGCAAAAATAGAAACACTTATCATAGATTCACCGCTGTATCTATTGCAGGGGGATATGTGCAAGGTTTAGTTTAATTTCAATTAGTTTTATTTGCTTTTAATCGCTTCAAATTGCATTTTCGATTCCATTGCCAAGGTTTTTTTTTTTTAATTAACTTTCTTGTTTTCAATTTTTTTTTTATTCTTTCATGAATAATCTAATGCTCCTTTTTTAAAATACGACTCGAACCTAAAGTCTCACTTTAACTATTTAGAAAGTTTAAAACTTTTTTACCTTTTTTCTAAATTTAATTATAGAAATTGGTATTCGAAGTGTGCTACAATGACAACATAATAATTAGATATTAGAGAATTTTACTTCGAGTGCTAATTTTTGTTCTTAGAGTTTTCTACTCAGGTTCTTTTACTATTGTTTTTAGTTTCTGACCTTTAGACTTGATAATAGCTTATTGAACCTCATATATCCTCTTTTGCTCTTGGTCTAAGCTAAACTTCGTCCTCAATTAAGATAATCACTTCTCCATACTTGTCCATTAAGCCCTTTGGGCAGTCAAAAACCATTTTGGTGTTTCTCATTGATGGTGGTAGCCTTCCAATAATCTAAAGATTGATTCTTCTTTTAAATTTAAAAGAAATTACTCGACGAATCCTCACTTAATAAACTTTACTCTTACACGAGAGGTTGTCATGTTAGTTAATAAGAGAAAGTATAAGTAAACAATGTTTGTTCTGAACAATGTGAATAATGATTTAAAAAAAAGGTAAATTTAAATTTAAAATTCAGATTCTTAATTAATTAAATAAGTATTAACGGATTTTAAAATTTGAAAAATTAGGATTAGCACCTAAATACATTCACACTACGTATGGTTACTTCCAATTCTACTATTACTTTATTTCCGACGTCCGCGGCATAGCCCACATAGTTTCTCTCCAGTACCCCACCACAACTTGTCGTCGTCGCTAGAGATAGTTGCTCAGACATAGCAGAACGCCGTCATTCACTCATTCCTCATCACCTCGTTCAGATGCAATAGAAGCCCGCAGCCCGTGCCGACGTCGCTGCAACCTCACGTTGCCCTGCTGTCCCATAGCAGCCCGTGCTGACACTGCGACAGCCTCACGCCGACGCCGCCATTTGTCTCTCGCCGACGCCGCCATTTGTCCTGAGATGGAAGATTTCTATTGAAATGCTAATTGGTGATAGGATAATTGATGGACTGAATAAAAATTTGAGTTAGCAAACAATTCATTTTTTTAGATTCTATGATGGCCATGGTGATTCTCAGGTAAATTTATATTTTTTTCTTATGTCCAAAAATTTAGGATTCTCTGGAGAACTCCACATTGAGAGCTTGTCTTTCTCATTCAGGTGGCAAACTATTGTCATGAGCATATGCATTTGGCATTGGCAGAGCTTGTCTTTCTCATTCAGGTGGCAAACTATTGTCATGAGCATATGCATTTGGCATTGGCAGAGGAAATAAACTCTTTCTTTCTTTCTTATAGAGAAACGAGAATGGTGGGTGATGCTGATGGTGATAGATGATTGTTGTTCACATCCTCTTCATTCTTTGAATTGTTATTCATCTTATTAGGTATACAGATGATTATTTTCATTCTAAAGTGAATGTTTATTTAATTTAGATTGGATTTAATTATGTATAATGAAATTAGATGGATGTTCATTTTACTAGGTATATAGATGGTTATTTTCATTCTAAACCGACGACTCGATGGAGAAAAAGCTCAGCGGCGTTGAGGCTGGCTAGTGAGGGAGGGACCGATGGCGCAATGAGGATTTGCGGAGAGGTATCACTACAAGAGAAACAGAGCTTTGCGGCGATTTTTTTGCCAGTTTGCAGCGGTTTCATACCGCTGCGAAATAGAACGCCAGCGGATTAAGGACCGCCTTCGATAAAGGCGGGGGGATTGCATTTTGCGGCTGTTTTCAGCAACCGCCGGCATAAGCGCCGCTAAATAGAATAAGTTATTGGCGTCGGTCTTAAAACTACCGCTATTTGAAAAAAAAGTTTTTAATATAAATTTGCGGCAGTTAGAAAACTGTTGCAATTTTATGGGTGAATTTAAAAAAAAAAATACAACCACCAGTGGTTTGTTCCATTTTATTTACTATAAAAATCCATACAAAACTTGTAATACAACTTGCATTAAAAACTATATCCGCATTTGGATTGTATATCTTCTCAATATTCTCATTTATTTCTGACATACAAACATTGGTGTATCATTAAAAATAGAGCTGATATTATAGTCTACAGAATAATACAATAAAGCCAAACTATAAATATTTCAAGCTAGCAAAGTGAAATACAAAAGTAAGTGAAAATATTAACCTTCAAATATGATGAAACATTCTCTACTTTTATGAAAACTCCTGAAGAATCAATAACAAAATTAGCCTAAAATCACCCAAGTGATCTCCACAAGATCTCTAAATAGAAAAATAAATAATTACTCAGTTAAATCAAATAATCATATAAAAGGAGTAACAAAGCAAAAACAGGAGATAACAAATTCCTATGAAACTCAGTAATTTAATAATTTATCATATGTAACTCAGCAACTTATAAAAATAGTTACTTGATATAATGACCAATAAGGTCATCATGGGTCATGACTCATCTCTTCACATAATTTCTGGAACCACCGCCAAACCTGAAAAGAAATAAAAAAGAATTTGTTGAACGAATAAGTGAAATAAGGAACTCCCAAAAACACATAAGATAGAGAATCTTGTAGCACATTACCATCTTGAGAATCAATATACACGAAGACATGACATGAGTCTCAGCCCAAAAGATTTCCAAAGACAACAACAAACAGAGGAAACATTTCCATCTTAGAAAAAGACATAGTTTCTCAACATCTCTCAACACTTGTTTATTTTCTTTTTCTTATTATACAAAACAATTTAAAGCATCAAAATATAATTGAGTATGGTTAATGGGCACGTTAAAAATGGACATAAACAGCTAAAATGGACATAGCTTGCTAGTTTTATGACACATTAGAATTTGGATTATTTTTCAAAAAAGTGTTCAACAAAATAAGAATAAGTTGATTGGCTCAGTGGGTCATGATGACAAAATTCCTTCTCATAAAATCAAATGTATGGTCAGAGTGCTCTTCAACATTCAATACTTGAACAATTATAGAGTCCTGATGGAGTTTGAAACTGGTAGATTTGTTATAGAAGGTTTATCTTCAAATTTAACTAAAGAACTACCCTAATCCATGTTAGGAGTTGGGTAAACCTACTTAAGAGTCATCTTACACTTACTAATGTTGAGATAATAGAATTCCATATTATATCTCTCTCTACAAAGAGAATAGCATCATAAAACACTATGTCCAACTAATTATAAACTGTGCTTAATTTTGGAATTATCTGATGTATTACATTATCCCCTTAGCTCATTAATATGCTAAACTTCGAGGTTCTTGAAACTCATTACTATAGAAGCATACATAGTACTTGAATATTTTAAGTACCATCAAGTACCTGAAAGCTGTCAAATAAGCGCTCTGTGATGTTGTCGTCAAACTGCTGCATCTCATCCCACGGTTCATCTCCAACACCAACCAAAATAGGTTTACGTAAGAGACATCTACTGTAGAAATCAGCAAAAGACTACAAACGATATCGATTTACTTTGCAGCAACTATAGAATAATTAATAGTTGCTTGTTCTTGTGGACCAAGCATTTTGCGTCCTCCTGTATCTGGATTTCTGGAAACTTAAAGAGAAAGAAGAAATACTATCAATAAAAGGAAGATAAGTAGAAACACACAGCTACTCATGCCATGAAAAGAAATTATTGAGAGAAAAATAAGTAGATAGAACCTGTCCATCAGCAATAATAACAAGAACATGATATTGACCATTGCTTTTCTCCACAACATCAATTGCTGCATCAATTACCGGCGCAAATGATGTTGGACCTAATAACAAGGAAAAACCTTATATAATCAAATCTTCATATCATTGCTACTATACGTAAGGTCTCTTAGATAGAGTTTTCCCTCTTGGAAAACAATGAAGAATTAACAACAAAAATGAACAAAATACAGGAGGATTACTAAAGATGTACTATGATAGAAAGCACACTAGTCCCTTTGCTTATCATACAAGGAAATTCAATCAATTCAACCCAAGAGATGAACCCTCCTAGAAGGCTAAAGAAAATATCATATTTGACAAAAGGTCAAGTAGGAAGAGATCTTCGGCAAGATTTTTGGAATCGTTCTGTAGCCAAATGCAACAATTTCAAATCACATTCTCATCTCAATGCTACTGCTTAAACCTCCATACCATATAAAAGTGAGTAATACTAAATAAAGTGCACCAATCCATCTCCAAGTTCCACAACCCCAAAATATGTACTAAAACACTAAATACCAGAAGATAAGCTCTTATGCACTACAACAGCTGAATAATGTTAATGCTACTATGCACTACTGTCAAATCTCTTGGCTATACCAACAGCGACAAATATATCCTATGTTGTAAAGTCATTTTGATTCAACTAATAAAATTTATAATCTCTCTTTTAGTCTTCACTTTTGTCAATGCTTACACTCAATCAAATGATTTAATCAGCATCATCATTGTCGTTAAAATATTCATCTTCACTATCATGAATACCATTTTGAGCAAATTTGAGAAGAAAAAAGTGGAAAAAACAAATGAAAACAAATAAAAATCCCACTTTGTTTCTGTTTCGTCCAAGATACCCAAGCCGACCTCCTGGCGATCCGAGCTTTTAGTAATTTCAGATTAGTGGTGCTGCTATTCGTCGGGGTGAGGTATAGGTCGGCTTTCTTTTAAAATTCCGTGGGTGGAACACCTGCAAAAGAATCTCCGACGCTCAAGTCAGAAGAGGTATTCAAGTAAATCGCAAATAAAGTAAAAGAAAGAAGAAGTAGTGATACTGTGTTGTGCTTATGTGTTTTTACTCTGTTGCTTCGGTGTTGTTTATATAGATAGAGAGGCCGTTGTGCTCAACATCTGATATCTTGTACTCTTCCGCAGATCTCGCCGTGGTTAGTTTTTAGAATCTTTTTTCTGTTATTGGATGATCTGTTACTTGATTCCTAGCTATTGTGGTAGCCGCTGTGTTTGTTTGGGCCGAGGTTTATGGTCCACATCACAGCCCCTAAGCTTGACCTGTTAAAAAAAAGAGGAGGAGGAAGGAAACGGGTCGAGCTTCGGAACTACCTCGGCCCTAAAACTTTGTTGGACTATATTGGGTGGTTCCTCAGCCCCCAAGCTGGGCCTATTTCCTTTTAGTGTTTGTTTTTGTTTGATATGTTATTTTATTTTATATATATGTTTCATTGTTTATTTATTTGTTTATTATTATTATTAACATGTTTCCTAGTTTTTCGCACCTGTAGCATTTAATGGACATGACCGTGGCACTTTCCTCTATGCATCCCTGACCGCTTGATCTTGCTCCTTTGATTTGAAGTTAAATGTTGAATGGTTATTATTTTTCAAGGCTATTTCTTGTCAATGAACCGTTTTTGTCATATTAAATTTTTGTGGTGGTTTAGTGGACTCCTTGCCAAAAACTGAAGTTCTTTTGTGTTAAGAAGAAAATGAGCAGAAAAGGTTAGTCTATTTGACTAATGTCTAGTTTCTTTTTGCTGTATCTATTCTTTGCATGTGTTACTGTAAATGGAGAAAACTCAAGTCACTGTTAGCAAGAGTGATCCCTGTAGTTGGGTGCATGAAAATGTTAGGTGTCATGCTTCTTACTTTAATGATGTGGAGTCAGTAGGAGTTCTTGGTTCTAATGTGTGGGTTAGGGAAGGGAGTGAAGTTAGAATTGAGGTGCTTCCGTGTGGGGTTGATGATCATGTTTGTGAAAAAATTTGTGACTGGTCCTATTTCTATGTTTATAGTTGTGTTCTTACAGAGCTTGGAGTTAGGTTTCCTTTTACCGATTTTCAATGTGGTGTGTTGCGTTGGTTGAACTGTGCTCCATCACAGTTACACCCTAATTCCTGGGGTTTTGTTAGAGCATTCGAGGTGTTAATGGATGTTCTGGGGCAGGCTCCTTCTCTGAGAGTGTTTTTTTCTTTATTTCAAGCTAAGGGTGTTCGTAGGGGTTTGTGGGTTAACCTAAGTAGCCATCCTGGTAGGTCCCTTTTCGCGTTGTACAAATATTCTTTCAAAGATTTTAAGAAAATGTTCGTTAAGATTAGGAGTATTCCTGAGCAATTTCCCTTTTTTATTAATGAGACATTGGAGGAAAGGTTTCCTATTTCGTGGTGTTCGGAAACGGTACAGGTTTTAGATGTAGAAGATCGGTGTCCTAGTGATAATGACATTTTGGAGTTTTTAGTTAGTGAAATGGAATCTAAAGAATTATTATCTGTTGCTGAACTTTTGAAATGGGATTCTGATGAGCAATCAGTATTGGATTACCTAGGTAAAGCTTTTTCAAAAAATGGAAAATGGCTTCTTGTTCTATTATGTTTTTAATAACATGTTCTGTTTTTGTGTTTTATTAGGTGAGAAGGTTCCTACTATTACCTCGGCTAGTTTGAAGACATTTTTTAATCAAAGAAAAAAGGCTGAAAAAGAAAGTTTGACTACTAATGTTGATAAAGAGGTCGGAGGTGGAGTTATTCAATCAGAACTTCAACCTGGAGTGAAAAGGAAAAGAGTAGGGCCAACCAAAGGGACTAACCTGGGTACCTTAAAGAGTGATGACAGGGTAAATTTTGAGTTGATAGAATCTTCGTATAAGTCTCAGGAAGAGCTTCATGGGTACTGTGTTGATGATCACGCCAAGTCTTTGTGGAGCAAACTGTTTCCATTTGTACTCTCTGAGCAATTTGGTCAATTTCCTGTTGATGTTGAGATGATCAACAGGATTGGTCCGGTTGGTGTTAGTTGCTTTTTACAGGTAAATTGTATTATTTTACCTTTTTGTTTATTTTCTTTCTGTCATCTTGTCATATGTTTTTGTGCATGTTTCGCTTGCAGGTAATTGGGGCTCGGCTTGTGTCTATTGGGCGGACACAGGGGGTTGCTTTAGAAACAGAAAAGAAGACTGTCGCCGTTGTTAATGAACTAACAAGAACTATAGAGGAAAAGGAAAAGTTGGTGGAGGAACTTTCCTCTTCTTTGAAATTAAAAGGGTCTGAGGTTGAGAATCTTCGAAACCGGCAAGAACCCCTTGAAGAGGAAATAAAGGATCTGAAGACTCGTAATGACCAGTTGGCTGCTCGTGTGAGAGAATTGGAGACGGAGGTGTATGAGTCGTTTGCTCAAGGTTTTGAAAGATCGGTGGCCCAGGTTAAAGTATTGTTTCCTGAAGTTGATGTAGAGAAACTGGATGCTACCAAGATTGTTGTTGGTGGAAAGTTAGTTGATGATGAGACTCCAGCTGAAGAGTTAATAGAGGATTCCAGTATCGGAGAGAAAGATGATTGAATATGTTATTTTTTGTTTTGTATTTTGTTTTTGTACTTGTGAATGTTTGATTCCGAGATTTACTATCATCGGTTATTTTGGTTTAATGATTGTGTACCGAGTAAGAAGCTCGGTTTTATTTGACTGCATATTGTAGAATGGTAGGATTTGAATTATGTTTTCCTTATGACTTTATTTCTTTATTGTAAAAGACGTACAAAGTCTGATGTTGGCGTCCGGCCTCGTTAAAACCTTCTCTGAGCAAAAACTCAATGTGGGAAAAAAACTCATGAGTAGGAAAAAGAGTACCATCATGCGCCTATGTGATTATGATATGTACAATTTTAAAGATGAAACATTCCAGGTTCCAGGGATTGTGCTTCCCCTTAGTGTTTGTAGTGTATAAGCCCCCATGCCGAGTACTTTGTCGACTCGATATGGTCTGTCCCAAGCAGCCACGAGCTTCCCATGTCCTTGAGTTTGTCGTGCTTCTTCTGTTTTCCGCAAGACTAGATCTCCTGCTTGGAAAGCTTGGGGGATTACCTTTCTATTATATTGTCTTTGAGTCAATTGTTGTAGAGCTCTTTGCTTCAGCGACGCACTGTTTCTTACTTCTTCTATTGTATCAAGTTCGGTTGCTCGAGCTTGATCGTTTGAGGTCTGTGTGTGGTGTTCGGCTCTGATTGTGGGAGTGGCTATCTCTACTGGAATCATTGCTTCTGCCCCGTATACTAGTTTGAAAGGGGTTTCTCCCGTGGCCGAATGGATAGTGGTGTTGTAACTCCATAGCATCTCGGGCACTAGGTCTGCCCACTGGCCCTTTGCCTCTCCGAGCTTTTTCTTTAATGCCATTAAAACAATTCGGTTAGCTACTTCTGCTTGTCCGTTTGTTTGAGGGTGTTCTACGGAGCTAAAATGGTGTTTAACATGAAAATTCTGTAGAAAAGAAGCAAGTTTTGAATAAGTGAATTGCCTTCCATTGTCAGTAATGAGCTCACCTGGAATTCCATATCTACAAATGATGTTTTTCCAAAGAAAAGATTGTACCTTTTCTGCAGTGATTCGTGCCAGTGGTTGTGCTTCAATCCATTTAGAAAAGTAATCTATACATACTAAGAGAAATTTTACCTGACCTGGTGCTGTTGGAAATGGTCCTAAGATGTCCATTCCCCATCTAAAAAATGGCCAACTTACCTCCGTGCTGTGCAACACCTCGGTAGGGCTGTGCATTATCGTTGCATGTTTTTAACAGTGGTCACACCTTTTTACTTTGTCTATGCAATCTCTTCGTATGGTCGGCCAGTAGTAACCTGCTTTGAGTAGCTTTGCTGCTAGGCTTCTCCCCCTATGTGATTTCCGCAGACTCCTTCATGGACTTCGTCCATGGCTTCTGCTGATTCCTTTTTGCTTAGGCATTTGACGAGTGGTTGTGAAAATCCTCTCCTATATAGCTCGGCGCCGACCAACACATAAAAGCTTGCTTGTCTTCGGAATAGTTTTGGGTTTGTCTCATTGGTAGGTATTGTTCCGTGGAGGATGTAATCTGTAATGGGTGCTCTCCAATCTGGTTCATGTGACATGCTTAAAATATATGTTAGGTTCACGCTAGGTTTTTCTAGCGTTAATTGTGACAGTTTGGGCAAAGTGCCCTTTCTGCTTGTTGCCAACTTAGATAGTATGTCTGCTCTTTGGTTATTTCCTCTTGGGACATGAATAATTTTGAAATTATCGAAAGTCGAGATAAGATTTCTTACCATATTCCAATATCGCTCCAGTAAGGGGTCCTTGTAATAAGATAGGGCTAAAAATAATTAATTAGGTAATCTATGGATAAAATAGTTATTTTGGATAAAAGAGAAGGGTAAAATGAATAATTACGTAACATGAGGGGTCTTTTTGATAAAATGAGGTTAAAATAATAAATGTAAAAATATTAAGAGTAAAATAGTCATTTTGATAAAAGATAATGGTTAAAATGAGTAGTTAGGTAACTCAGGAATAAAATGAGTATTTTGGTAAAAATATATGGTTAAATGGATAAAATTGACATTTATAAAAAAATATATGATTAAGATGGTAAGATTAAAGATAAAGGGTAAGATGATCATATTTTAAAATACTAAGGGTAGAATAATAATTATAAAAAAAGGATCGAAGAACATAATGATAAATTATTAAAAGATTAAAAAAAGGTCTAGAATGAGATTGTAATATAAGACATAAGAAGGGTAAAATTGGAATTTATTAAAAGATAGAAAGAAAAAGAGTCTCACACGGAGAATGAAATCATGTATTGAAAACATAAAGGGTTAGAAACCTTAAACTTCAGAATGTACGCTCTTTCAGAGTATGCATAACAAGGGTAGAAGTTCAGTCCCACTTGCTTAGTGCGATGACGTGAGAATGCCCACCTTATGTTTGGAAACTATTTTCTCAACTATTAGCATACTATGGCGTCAAACTCTGCGACTATTGCGAGTTGTCAGAATGCACATGGCCTTGTCCATTAGACATGTATGCAGAACGTACGCAGTTGAGAAAACCGTATTTGGGTTGTCGGTAGTCAACCGATGTGTGAGCTCATGGCTTGCTTAGGATAGACACACATCATATTGTTTGTGCATTGTGCATATTCCTTGTGTTTGTACTCTATGCATATTCTCTATAATTATGTTCTATGATTTATCTCTACTTTTTGTATTTTGTGCTTAATATGTGTTTGTTTACTATTTTGCTACTTGATTACTGTGATGGTTTAAGGAAAGACTGGGACTAGAATAGATTAATGAAAACTAAAAGCCTTAGGGTTAACACGACAAAACGCATGACGATCTTAATGCTAGAGTTGTGCTCTTGGATTGATAAACGATTTGTCACTTCGTTAGTACCTTGCTGGGAACCATAGGTTCTCACCCCTTCCCTTAACTTTTCTTATAGATAGAGATGGTGTAAATGTTCATCAGACGCAGAGGCTGCCTTTTGCTATTATCCAGACTACGAGGTACATAAAGCATTCTGGAAGATATTTTGAGTACCTATGAAGATTAGGGTATTTTCCCTCTAATTGCTAGTATCTTTAAGGAGTAGAATTTTACTGTCTTCTATTAACACCAAATTTCATACTAGAGACTTCTTAAATAAGCCAGAAATATACATACATACATACATACATACATACATACATACATATAAGTTCTAGTCGAGTCTATGTCTGGATTAACATGTTTATGGATTGTATGACTGATGCTACTGAAGTCTTAGCAGCATTAGGTGTTATAATTTGTTTATTTCCATGTATATGATTATTGTATATTTATTTGTTTACTAATTCACATTCACCTATAACGATATACAAAATCACTTAGAATGAATATGAAAGGATCAATATTATATAATTATTCTGAGTCTGGAGCTCCATAAGTCAACTGAATGGTAACGCCTGATAATTAGCATTGGTGATGACGTGCTAAGAGTTAGGTAGTTACAACACGACTAACTGTGAGTTTGCTGATGAATATGAAATATCTACTGCATGCTTGCTTCATAAACGATAGGCATAATATCAAACTGTATTAATACGATAACAAGATTTCTATGTAGAATATTACTCACCCTCATTAAGATATCATTTTTTATGCTTTGACAAAAACTGTACTGTAGCTTTATAAACATCATTGTGCTGGAATATCAACGGAAAATGGATTCTCACACGCAAAACTCACATTCTCATGTGTATTTCGTGTAATCTCACCATTGTAATATATCAGCATATTTTTCCTACTCTTTAATTCACTAAAATAACTCTCCTCACAATGAAATAAAATGATAACGAGCTTGGTATTTTATAGGCAGAATTTTTGGATAAAAAAAGAGCATTTAATATGCAACTCACGTATTGCATTAGCATACGTTCTCCATGCGACACATGGCAATGCATGTTGAAGCCTGCTTCCTGCGTGCTGTGTCAATACGTCACCAGTGTATTAGGTTTGCATGTTTAGGGGTGTTCATAGATCGGATCCGATCCGCATATCCGCAGTGTTTATCCGAATCCAATTTGAAAATTGCGGATATGGATCCGATCAGCAAGGCTATTGGATCGAATCCGATCCACACACTAATAGGATCGGATTGCGGATTTTATTTAGGTATCTACAGATCCGCGTATCCGCGTAGCAAATTCGCGTATCTACAAAAATAAAAAAATAAATAAGTAAATATTTTTTTATATTTTATTTCAACTAATAATTATCATATATGTTGTATTATTTTAATTTATTATTTAAGAAATATATATTTAATATTATTTTAAAAGTAAACATATTTAAAAGAATAGAAAAAATGAATTTTATTGATATTTTTAATAAAAATAAAATTTTAAAAATATTTTTGTGTTTCGCGGATGTATTCAATATCCAATATCCGATCTGCAAATGTGTGGATCGGGTCGGATCCACATTAAAAAAATGTGGATATTAGATCCAATCCGATCCAATTATTTTAGTATAGATCGAATTGAAATTTTGGACATATCCAATCCAATTCGATCCGTGTCACCCCTATGCATGTTTGCCATCTCTGAACACCTATTATACCTGATTAACCTATTTTGACAAAAAACACATGCTACTTTTCCATATTAAAAAGAATGAGCCACTAAGTTAATGTTTCTTTTGTTATTTTTTCTTTATCCTTTTAGTAAATATTTATCATGGGAAACCAATACTAGTGAATAAAACAATTTATCATATCTTATTTTTCGTCTTGTGTGCTACGGATGCCAATTAACATTACATCAACATGAGTTTACTATAATAACATGATACAGACCAATTTAAATTTGTTGATTTCTTTTCAATAATGCCAATTGAGATGTTCATTTGTGGTATTTGGAGCACTAAATGTTATATATTATATACAAAAAAAATAACACTTTTTTCTGAGTCACTCACGGACAATGATATATCTCAATCAACGTAATTAAATCCACTATTCCCAGCTGGAATGAAATTACTCAATTCATGTTATAATTCATTGACCTGATGGATAAAAAAATAGATTATATATAGAATAAAGTATCGTTTTTGTCCCCAATGTTTGGAATAAATTTTATTTGTGTTGCTAACGTTTAAATCGTCCTATTTGTATCCCTAACGTTTGTAAAAGTGATTCAATAATGTTATCCTGCCGTCAATTACACATAATGAGCGCTTTAGTTTGAGTTTTAAAAATCTCTTTTTGAAATTAGAATACAAATATCTGGGATAGAATCGATGATCTACTCCAAAAAATAGCTCATCAAATGTTGAAACTAATTCCTACAATATTTACATAATTCACTTTTGTAGGGACATAATTGAATCTAAACACAAATAGTGGGTATAATATTAAAATCGAACACATCCAAGTGAGACCTAATTGAGAATGAATACATCTAAGTGAGAATAATTAAAAAATATAATCTGATTTGTTAGTATAATTGATAGTAGGATAACATTGAATCACTTTTATAAACGTTAAGAATACAAATAGGACGATTTAAACGTTAGGGACACAAAAGTTGGGGACAAAAACTATAAATGTTAAGGATACAAATATTACGATTTAAACGTTAGGGACACAAAAGTTGGGGACAAAAACTATAAATGTTAAGGATACAAATATTACGATTTAAACGTTAGGGACACAAAAATTGGGGACAAAAACAATACTTTACTCTTATTTATATAT
>NC_029788.2:1639824-1640247 GCF_000816755.2 Arachis ipaensis | reverse complement strand
AAGTGGGAACAGAGGGGGAGTATCTTGTTTGGATTTGCGGACAAAATTGAATATGAAAAAATCAGGCAAATAAATCAGACAAGTGGGGTAACATATAAATTCCAAGATTTCAATTTTATAATGAAGAAGAAGAAAATCTAGAAAAAGTTGAGTTGTGTCACAGGACATTTTTAACGTGTAACGGCAAGAAGGCTATTTAGCCCGTGAAGTCGCACATGTGATACTCCTACTTGCACTCTACCACCATGATTTTCGCATTTAAAATTATAATAATAATCTTCAACAAATAAAATCGAATATCTAATAGTTTTGTTATCTGATTTATTTATTGTCGTGCAAATGAAATTATCATAGAAAATTATCTACTTCTACCGGCAAAGTCTCACTAAATATGATGCTAGACACTCAGACTTTACTTATATC
>NC_029788.2:1639390-1639781 GCF_000816755.2 Arachis ipaensis | reverse complement strand
TAAAACATTCAAAAATATTTGCATATAAAATTTATAACATATTATTTTTTTTTAATGAATTGTATAATAGTTATAAAAAATTAATCATTTTACTTATATCTATCTTAAGTTAATACATTGTAAACGATAACTTATCAAAATTAGTATGGAACTAAATTACGGATAAAAAGGTAGTCGTCAACAAAACATCCACTTAATGCAATGATTTAGAACGGGTCAAACACAAATGATATATATGATGTTGCAATATATCCTAATGCATCTACTAATTAATAATAGATTGATTCCACTAATAATAAATTAAACAAAACTTAAGATGAACTTTACCTTCTAAGTATTTTAGTTAAAAATTGTTAATAATTAATAATAGTTTAAAGTGATATTAAAGTAT
>NC_029788.2:1637989-1639140 GCF_000816755.2 Arachis ipaensis | reverse complement strand
CTTTTATATTGTGTTTAATAAAAAAAATTGTATTTATTTTTTCTTAAATTGTAAGGATATAATTAGAAAAACATTGGCTATAAATATTAATGATAAAACATGTTTACATTTTCTCTTCACTTGTTTCTACTTTTGGTCTTCTCCAAAAATGTAAAAAAAAAAAATTATTTTCTACTTTTATTTTTAAAAATACGAACAAATGATACAAAAAAAAAAAATAATTAAATTTTTGCAAAAGCTTAAACAAATAATGAACGTTTTACTTTAATAAGATTTTTAGCGATTTATATGATGTTAGTACTTTTAAAAAATGAAAACTCACGTGCAGTCGACTTTACATGAAGTTAATAGTTAAAAATTCTTAAATAAAAATTTAGTCAAATCATCTAACCGCTCTCAATTATCAATTTCACGTGAAGTCACTGCACCTAAATTTTTACCGTATTTTTAAAAAATGAAAATTCACGTACAGTCAACTTTACGTGAAATTAATAATTGAAAATTCTTAAATAAAAATTTAGTCAAATCATCTAACCGCTCTCAATTATCAATTTCACGTGAGTCACTGCACCTGAATTTTTACCGTATTTTTAAAAAATGAAAATTCACGTACAATCGACTTTACGTGAAATTAATAATTAAAAATTCTTAAATAAAAATTTAGTCAAATCATCTAACCGCTCTCAATTATCAACTTCACGTGAAATCACTCTACCTTAATTTTCACCAATTTTAAAAACATTCGGTTCCACTTGATGATAATAAGAGGCTGTGTCTTTATCGGCATTCTTTTTTCTTTTCAATATTATCATTAAATGTTTGGATATTACATTCGGAAGCCCGTTCATGCATAATGGCACTTGAACAGAATGTCTCAGCCGACATCAAAACACGAAAGATATTATTAATAAGACATTTGATGTGATTATTTGATCGTCGGCTCTGCTTTAATTTGTCGTTAAACAATTTGTCAAAAATCGATTTTGTTTGATCCAGAATAATAAATAAGTGCAATAATATACTAATGAAAAGGACTTTTCTTTCATACGAATATATGTATGTCTATAACTTTGATGTCAATATTGGTAAATAGTTTACGGTGTTTATGAATTGTTGTTTAAATTTTGTCTAATTTATTTTTTTTAGTAAGT
>NC_029788.2:1634106-1637959 GCF_000816755.2 Arachis ipaensis | reverse complement strand
TTTAAAAATTATTTATTTTTATATTTTTTTAATTAAATATTAATTTTTAATTTTTTTAAGTAAGTAACCATTACTTTTTAGGCACTATATTTCTATAACATTCATCAATAGTTAATTTGTCAACCTTTTTGCATACATAAAACAGTGGAGAGAAGTGATTCTTTGTCACGGTTTATGTTTGTGCTTGTTGAGGTGTTAAATTAAATAATTCATAAATCTATGAAGGAGGTCGGAGTAGGTAATTAATATTATCCGAGTCCTGCTAAGGAGACAATGACTTATTTGTATAATGTGTATAATGAGTTATATGAGTTACAAAGGGTTCACCAAATATCGAACTTTTGACCTTTCGGATCTAGAGTTTTAATACCATGTCATGATACCATTCATCCCAAAAATTTCAACTAATGAAAAAAGGTAATACTAATTATTATCTCTCTAATACTCCGTAAACCTCCATTGTACACATTGTACAAATATTCTATTAGTTTCTCATATTTTCCCTTATTATCCAGGCGAGGGTATGTGATAGCATACCATATCTGCATATAGGCATCCATGTTTGTGTAATCTATGCTCTATGTCGAAATAATAAAATTAATTCTCTAATTTTTACTCGACAATCAAATTGGTTTTTCAATATTTTTCATTTTGTAGCATTTTTAATAGTATTTAATTATATTTGATTCAGAGTGCTATTAGGATTTTTTAGTGGGATTTTTTAGAGCTTTTAAAAAAGTCTTTTTTTGACCGTTTTTACATCGAAATTGAGTCACTTTTTCAAATTGTGTAATACGAGTTTAAAAGAGTATTTTTGTCATTTTATAACTAAAGAGTACAATAATAATTCTGTCATATTTAAGGATTTGATTAGTAGAAAAATTGCGTTGTGCTAACATTGGAGATCAAAGAGGCTAAGAATTCATTTTAAGAGCAATAGTCTTGACTTAGCAGTACTCATACATTAACAAATGCATCAATTGTTAGCCAAAGAAAAGAAAATAACGCCCAATGGGCTAAGTAAGGAGAACAAGAAACCCAAAAATCATTAAAATTGGAAGTTATTTAGCTATATTTAAATTTAATTTGTTGTTAGAATTTGTCAAAAGATTTAATTTGATTTTGACTTATTTAGTAGTATTTTTAAAAATTTAAAATTTAAATTAAGTCTAATCTTATCTAATAAGATCAAATTTAATTTAAATTAGTTATCATATTTTTAGAAGATTTTTTTGGTGATTATATTTTTAGAAGTTTAAATTTAAATCAAATTTGATCTAATCTAATATGAACAAACATGATTTAAATTAGTTAAAGTTAGTTTTGGAATTATATATTTTATTTAATTTTAGATTTCATAGTTTTATTCTAGGAAGATTTGGCTCATTTTTTGGTTGATCAGTTAGGGTCTATTTAAGCAAATTTGTAAGACATTTTATAAAGTTTTTTATGAAATAAATTTTATAGTATTTTTATGCTCGTTTTTTTGTGAATTTAAGTGAGGTGAGTAATTTACTTTGCTAGATATATGAAGAAATTCGGAAATTGAAGACTCTAGTTTAAGATAATTTTTAATGTTAGTTCTTTTAATTTCATCTCTTTAATCTACATTGTCAAAGACAGATTTTTTAAAGGTTTAGTAAGAAAAACTCTTTCGATAACCTAAATTGCTAAAAACAAATTTCTTATAAATCTAGTAAAAAAATCCTTATCTTTTTTATTATTTTCATTGTATCTTTCGTCCCTCATTCTTTTTTTTTTATTGTGTATGTCTTGTGGGAGTCATGGCTGATCACAGGAAGGTAGAATTTGGTAACTCCTTACAATTAGTATTTGTCATGACATACTAAAAATTATGATGTTACAAATAAGAAAAAGTATAGGGTATCAACATATTATCTGCTAACTTCTGCCAACTCTTATTTATAATTGTGTTTCATGGAAGTGTGTTCGTGGATGTGTCTAATAATTAATATATTTTAAATATATATATAAAGAGACACATCCAGAAAATATATCTATAAAGACACTTCTATTAAATACAGCTATAAAAAAGATATTTTTATTAGACACATCTACGAACACACTTCCATGAAACACAATTATAAATAAGAGTTGGCAGAAATTGGTAGATATGCTGTTAGTAACGTAGCGGAACCGTACAAATAAATGTTCTTTCCTTTAGAGTTACACTGCACAAGTTGAAGTAAATATTCTCTTTCCCATAACAAGCCACCCTCTTTTTGCTCTTGTGAGTTTGGATTTTCTCAAATATTACAAGTTTATTTAATCATTCTTATAAGTTCAAAGAGAGATTGGAATTTCTTTTATTGCTGGATAGAAATTCATAAATATTTCATTATACTCAAGGGGTATTGTTGCAAAAGCTCGAAAGACCTTGATGTAGACTCAACATTAAGAGTAGATCACCAAATTTGCCCCTAAATTATTAATACACTGACAAAAATAATCCTAACTTTTGTTAAAATAAAAAATGCTCCCTAACGTTTTAAAAATACTACAAAAATGTCCAACCATAAAGAAAAACACTTTCCATTAACAGAATCAGTTGAGATCACAAAAGAAAATATCATTTCCCCCCTTACCAATCTTCTCCTCTCCTTAAAATCACCTCTACCACCCTAAACCTAACCAAATTAAAATTGCAAAACTTGGATCCGTGAATTCTCTCATTACAAATAAAATTCAAGAAATCAAATCAAAATTCCCTTATTACAAAAAAAATAAACAACTCTAATTTCATATTCAATTTCAATTCCATCACTAAAATTCAAAACCCAGAACAAATGGAATCAAGGAAAATAAAAGGCAGTTTACTTTGCAAGCAATTGCAATTCTCGACCTCCTTCCTGACAACATCAAGAACCGAATCAATAAGCTCAGCTCCTTCAATGTAATGTCCATTTGCCACTTGTCTTCTTCTCTTTTTTCCTCTCTGGCTCATGTTTCCATTATGCAATACCAATTCTAGCTTTACTCAATGCCATTACATGCTATCAGAGTGTCAGGAAGAAGCTTTTGAGGCACATAATCTCCTAAAAAAAGTGTCAAAGAAACTTCTGAGATGTATAGATAAATTAAACGATGTAAATAAATAGAGATAGAGTTAAAAAGATGAATATCAAGGTATATTCTCAGTAGGCCATAGTCCTTAACCAAACTGAAAGTTCTATCATTTGAATAAGTGTTACAAAATATTCTTTCCTCAAGATTGTTAAGAGAATAATTAGAATCAAATTAGATCAATTAGCATCATTTGTATTTATATAGCGTATCTGTATATTAATTGTAGGATTCTATGTTTTTATTACTTTGATTCTTCTAGCAGCTATATATACCCCTTGTACATTGTACTTTTCCTCAGACTGAATAATACATAAAACACTTTCTTTAGATTGCTCTCTTATTTTTAACATGGTATCAAGAGTTTAGGTTATTTTTTTCAAGTAACAATTGGTTTCTAACTCTTTTATTTTGTCTCCTTCGGCAGTACTTTGTCTTCACTTTTCGAATTCTTCCCGATGCCTTGGTTCGTCGCCGCCGCCACCATCTCCTTGTCCTTGTCGCAAGGTTTTCAACGCCTTCGGAATCATCGCCGAACTCCGCCGGATGCGCCACTCGAAGTTGCCTGTCCGCGTGAAGAAGTTCTCCTTCCAGACACCTCCAACACCGTTGGATTAGCGCTCCAGATCAATGCTCCGCGTCGCGCCACGTGTTAGCCAGAAGCTCCATGGACCCGTGCTCGACCCACGCGCCCAACCCGATCCGCTTCGCAACCTGCGTGGCACCACACGCCTTGTCAGTGCTGACGTGTTCTTCCGCCTCCAATCAC
>NC_029788.2:1626597-1634097 GCF_000816755.2 Arachis ipaensis | reverse complement strand
CGTGGCATCTGACGTGGCAGACAAGTGGGACCCTCTCTAAGGTTTTTTGGTGAGCTCTTTCCGATTCTGCACTCAAATTTTTTATTTTCTGCTCCAAAATTGTAGTTTTCTCTCATCTCTTTGATCTCTGTGACTACTATTATGGGAAAGTTAGATGTTTTTGTTGCTACAGACAGAAAGGGTAACTTATGTCGAAACTGTAATCGTTCCGGGTACCTCTTCTCCGACTGTCCCTCTGTTAAATGTCGCATATGCCACCAGAAAGGTCATATTAGCTACAATTGTTCACAGTTGTTCTGCCATTATTGCAAGCTATCGGGACATTTGATTATTACCTGTCCTACTCGCCCACCACGTCCTGATCAACTCAAGTATCATTCTCGTCCCACCTTCTCAAAGATTGTGCCTGCTTCTGCTATTGCTGCTACTATTGAATCTACCACCTCTACTCCTCTCAACCCGTCTCCTGTCTCTCTATCTGATATTGCGTCTCTTCTTAAGCATCTTCTCTCCCTTTTTGGTAATACCCATGCTGCTTTTTTGACTCCTCTAGGTAATTTTAAATGGTATTTTGACTTAGGTTGCTTTAATCACATGTCTCCATTGTGTCATCTCTTCTCGTCTCTGTCTGCCACTACAAATGCACCTTCTGTCAATACTACTAATGGTTCTCTCTTGCACGCAACACACAAGGGTTTTATCTCCCAGTCGACTCTTAATCTTCCTGATACTTATTATATTTCCAAATTAAACTTTAATCTTATTTCTGTTGGTCAACTTGTTTATATAGGTTTTGATGTCACTTTTTCCATTTCTGGTTGTCGTGTACAAGATCGTTGGACGGGATAAATCATCGGGACTGGATGTAAGGTCGGAAGGTTGTTTGAACTCGAGAATCTTCATATTCCTCCTGTACCAAATCTCTGTGCTGCTTCTTCTCCATCTACCCTTCACTTATGGCATCAATGTCTTGCCCACAGCTCCTTAGAAAAATTGCGTCCTCTTGTATCTCAAGGTGTTTTGGGTGAGGTTCCTAATGAATCTTTTGATTGTATTTCTTGTCAAACTGCCAAACAACCTGCTTTATCTTTTCACAATAATTCCTCTCTTGCTTGCTCTCCTTTTGATCTCATTCACTCTAATGTTTGGGGCCCCGCTCCCACTGTTTCTATGGGCGGAGCTCGATACTTTGTTATTTTCATTGATGATTATTTATGTTTTACTTGGATTTATTTGATGACTAATCGTCATGAGTTACTTCAAATTTATATTAACTTTGCCACTATGATTAAAACTCAGTTTTCCAAGATCACTAAGGTTTTTCGATGAGATAATACTATGGAATACCGTGATTCCAAAATTTTAACCTTTCTTGCAGAACAGGGTACTTTGTCTGTGTTTTCTTGTCGTGGTACCTCTCAACAAAATGGCCGAGCTGAACGTAAACACCGTCATATTCTTGACTCTATTCGTGCAATGCTTCTAACCCCAATGTTGGACTTTTTCCTAGTGATGATTCTACAGATTCTATCTCGAGTCACCCTCTACAGCCTCATATTCTTCCGCCTTCTCCATCTCTCGATGATTCTAGACCGGGCGACGATCCTGCTCCTACCGTCATGCCTCCTCCTTCCACTCGTTCTTCTAAAGTAAGAAATTTACCTCCTCATCTTCTCGATTATCATTGTTTTTCTACTATTCTTCATCAACATGAACCTAAGTCATTCAGAGAAGCCTCCACAAATCCAAATTTGCAACAAGCAATGCAGGAAGAAATACAACCACTTGAAAAAATACACACTTAGGATTTGGTTGATCCTCCTTCTAATCAGGAAGTTGTGGGAAGCAGCTAGGTATACAAGATCAAGACTCGCTCTGATGGTTCTATTGACTATTATAAGGCACGATTGGTTGCTCAGTGTTGTATGCAAGAGTATGGTATTGACTATGAAGAGGCTTTTGCTCATGTTGCTCATCTCACATTTGTTTGAGCTCTTCTGGCCATTACTGCGGTCAAAAAAGGTCTCTTAATTAGATGGACGTGAAGAATGCATTTCTTAATAGAGATTTGAAACAGAAGGTCTATATGAAACCCCCTCCAGGTTATCGTTGTCCTTTTAGCAAAGTTTGTCTCCTTCGCAAGGCACTCTATGGACTTAAGCAAGCTCCTCGTGAATGGTTTGACAAGTTCAACACTATCATATGCAATCTTGGTTTCACTTGCAGCCCTCATGAGAATTCTCTCTTCATTCGTACAAGCGAACGTGGAGTTGTTCTTCTACTTTTGTATGTTGATGACATGATCATTACTGGAGATGATGTTGATGGTATCTCTGATCTCAAGGCGTCCCTTCAACGTACTTTTGAGATGAAAGATATTGGTTCTCTTAGCTATTTTCTTGGTCTAGAAGCATATCCACCAATGATGGCATCTATCTCTCTCAAGCTAAATATGCTTCAGATCTTCTTGCTCGAGCCGGAATTACAGAAAATCGCACTGAGTCTACTCCTCTTGAGCATAATGTTCGATTTACTCCTATCAATGGCACTGTTTTGGATAATCCTACTCTTTATCGACAGCTAGTTGGAGGACTCGTCTACTTAACTGTTACCCGACCAGACATCGCCTATTCGGTTCATGTCCTTAGCCAGTTCTTGTCAGCTCCTCGTACTACTCACTATGCGGCAGTTCTTCGCATTCTTCGCTACATCAAAGGCACCCTATTCCATGGCCTTTATTTTTCTGTCTATTCATCTTTATCCCTTCAGGCGTACTCAGATGTTGATTGGGCTGGTGATCCCACTGATCGTCGTTCCACTACTCGTTATTGTTTGTTTCTTGGCGACTCTCTCATTTCCTGGCGAGCTAAGAAGCAAACATTCACTGCTCGATCAAGCACAGAAGCTGAATACCGTGCTCTCACTGACACCACTGAGGAAGTTATCTCGATTCGTTAGCTTCTCGAAGACTTGGGTGTTCCTCAGTCATCCCCAACTGATGTTTTTTGTGACAACCGCAGTGCTATTCAGATTGCCTATAATGATGTGTTTCATGAACGCACCAAACATATTGAGATTGATTGTCACTTTGTTTGGCAACGTATCCTTATTGATGTTGTTCATCTCATCACTGTTAGAACACTGGATCAGACTGCTGATATCTTCACGAAGGCTCATCATCCGACTCATTTCCGGACTCTGTTATCCAAACTCAAGATGGTATCCTTAGCTCCTACTTGAGTTTGAGGGGGGATGTTAAGAGAATAATTAGAATCAAATTAGATCAATTAGTATAATTTGTATTTATATAGCGTATCTGTATATTAATTGTAGGATTGTATGCTTTTATTACTTTGATTCTTCTAGCAGCTATATGTACCCCTTGTACATTGTACTTTTCCTCAGACTGAATAATATACAAAATACTTTCTTTAAATTGCTCTCTTGTTTCTAACATTCATATTAAGATGATTCAAATCATCACTAACCTAAGAATTATTAAATATTTTTGCCTCAAGCCTTCAAAGTTTGACTCAGATCAATCACACTGATCTAAGAACCTTATTGTGTCTTATTACTGGTATAAGTAATTTGGATACAATTTACCTTTTGTGTCATATTACTTATTTCGTTTACAGTGTAAACGAGATAAGATACATACACCTATGAACTTAACACGGGTGCACACGTATTAAATTATAGAGCATATTTCGTTTACAGTATAAATGAGATATGTTAATTGTTAAATCATTCACAGCACCCCTCATTTGTCATTTTCCTTCCATTTTGGATTCTCTTCTCCCTCTCCGAGCTTTTTCTTGACATATTTGAGTTTGTTGGATACTATGGTGCGCAAATGTATGGTCGGACGAATATCATCAGGCTAAACGTGATATGGCATATTGCTAAAGCGATCGACTTCGATGTTAGTATTGTTATTTTCTTCTTTTAATAAAGAAGAATATAGTTAGGATAGTTTGATTGGTTTTATTATAATATGTATGACTAGAATAGCTATTGTGTTAGGAACATAATTTAGGTTAGGTCTTAGTTTAGTTTTTGTAGTTGTTGATATCTATTTTTAGAAACTTGTTTTATTGAACATTAGGGTTCTCTTTAAAGAAGTATTTTAAAAGTTTTATTTAGAAAAAAAAAATCCACGACAATATGTAAAATATTTAAAATAAATCTCTAATAAATTTTATTTTAATGTATATGTTAGGGGAACATAATTTATCTTATTTCGTAGTTTAATTTTGAAATTCTTTTTTACCTACTTTTAAGAATTAAATTTACTGTTAATGAACTTTAGAACTTTTTTAAAGATATAATGTAAATGTTATTGTAAATGTCCTTTTAATATAGATGTTATTGTAATTGTTATTATAATGTAAATTTACTATATTATTTTTTTTAACTAAATCAGTTAAAAAGACTTTATATAAAAAAAATTAAAATATTATAGTCTTGTTAATATAAATGTCATTGATTAATTTATTTTTTGACATAATGCACTTCAGAAACTTTGTGTTCTGCATTCTTGGAGCATTAGGCATGGTTCTTCCATGGACATCAAACACTAGGTGCACATGCTCATCACTATCGTGCCAAAAAACACAAAAACGAAATACTCTATTTTTCATTGGTGCTAACAACTTATTCCCAACTCTTCTAACCTCCTTTGTCCCATTAGCACCATACTCGTCAAGATTAGGCTCTTTAACTCAAGCAAAGAACCCAAATTACGAGTGTGCAAAAGGATGAGACTATCACACACAAATACAATCCAATCATCACTGTTTCTTACATGACAATTAGAATATACACTCAAAGATATATTCTAACACTAGATATTTTTACTAAACTTATTAAAAAAATGAAAAAGAAGGATTGATATGTTTGTGAAGAGGGCTAATACTTGCAACTACTTATATAACTTATTGAAATTTGTCATACTATATCTCCTTTACAATGTAAACGATTTAATTATATGCATATATTATTTACATTATACCCGACTTTCTTTTACATATATCTCGTTTACAGTATAAATAAGATATGTTTATCATAAGATATGTTTATCATGTAACTCCTTACATATTCCATTTACACTCGTTTTATGTGTTTAAATTGTGATTTACAGTAAATAAGATATGTTCATAATTAAATTATTTACACTGTGAACAAAATAAGTATAAGATACAAAATGGTAAATTGTATCCAAATTACCTATACCCGTAAATAAAATATTTATTTTTAAAAGAATCCCAAGATCTCATTAAGAGGCAGACATCCAAAACCTATGTAATAATGGATATAACACTAAAATCTACAATAAACTATTTTACATTTTTAAATGTAAAAAGATTTTATAATAGATACATGTTATTCACGACAGGTAGGGCAAGTTTGCTGGTTATGGTCCAACTTTGTAATGGATCTCCTTTTATATCATCAAAGAATCAAGTTTTCATAAATGGGAGAGACAAAAAACTAAAGAAAGCCTCACGTTATTAAGGTCAGAACATGTAAATATTTACATAAGTTAGGTATATGGATACAACTTATCACAAATAATGAAAAGACGAAAACACGACCCTCGTGTTTGCAATGTAGCAATTGCTCAGTATTGGTACACCCACTCGCCGTTCATAAGCAATCTTGGGGAAGATCATTCGCCAATATCTTGCTTTGCTCTGAGGCACTACATTTTCACACCCCAAAATAGATGGTATTCCCAAAACTGTCATTCAAGAAAACATCACAAGCTGCCCTCCAATTCCTCAAACCTTTGGGCGATTGCATCCTTCTGTTTCCCTTTGTAGACTTGTGTCAATGATTGTATTGCATTGCATATCATCACTTTCTTTCTGTCTGTAATGATTTTATCTTGAACATCAAGCTCACCCTCAACCGATGAGCACAGTCCCTTGAACCAATCTTCAAGGATCAATGCTTTCTAAAATAATATAAAATTAACTCATGGTAAATTTTCATCAGACATCAATGATTATTTGAAAGCGTAATAATACTATTATCTGCATCTATTTCAGACAACCAGATGAGTGATAGAAATCATACATCTATACCTCAAGTTGGACCATATAACTTAATCCGTCAAGATTGTTACACATGTAGATTACCAATAACTGACGTAAAACTTCCTAAACGTGGCAATTTGTCATTTGAGTTAAAAACTATAGTAGAAAAGATTAACTATTTTTTACAGTCCGCTTCAATGATTATTACCACTTTCATGACTACGTCTCCCATAGTTTTGTTCAGCAAAGAAATGGGGGTTTATGCTCTCTTTCTTTAAACGAATCTAAAGCAATCCCTTGAGATGGGGGGTTATAGGCTTCTGCCAAACTGCAGTTGTCCTGCAAGAACAGCAATTTCAGACTAAATAGATATATTATCCCTTCCCTGTTTAAACATTGTTGGGATCACCTACACAATGATTGTACCCCAGTGTGTGTTTGTGTTTGGCTGGGTGTTCTCTTTCTCCTGTCATAAATCAGACGCAATGGTGGTTTGCGAACTGATCAGTAAAATGTCAGACAAGATGTGTTTCAACACTGACAATACTTTTGGATGGTTTCTCTTCTTTGATTGGTTTCTGTGCCTCTGATTCCGGCCAGTTTTAGTTCTATCTTGGTTTTTATTATTATTTTGTGTAATTTGATTGTTGCTCTGCCCCTCCTTTTGGGATTTCTTTCATTCACAACCAAAGTACCTGGGCAGTGATATTGAACTGGACATGATGACTGATGCGGTGTGACCTACCTATAGTTAAGTGAGATTGGATTGGATTGGCTATGAATGTAACTGGTATCCACATCAATCCTCATGACTCATCTGCACTGCAACAGAAATTGCAAAAGATGAGTTGCTGCCATTGTGACAAACACAACACTCCACAACAACCATGCTGAGCTTATAAGGTCTCTCCTTGAAATTAATACATGCTTCCTCATAGCTCCTACTTCGAAGTTCACTTTTGTGTAGGACTTAGAATGGGATGTGATGTTGCATCCCATTGCATCAAATCAAGTTTTCCAACAGAAGAACAGGTGAGAAGGTAAATCCCATCTGCAGGCCCCATCATTATTTTCATCAATACAGATAAATAGCCAACCAGCAGAAGCCTTAATGATGCTTTCTCCTTTTCAATAAATCTGAGAAACCGTCCTTGTAATGCATGACATTATATATCACTTGTGGGGCAAGTAAGACCCAGGAAATATCAGTTACTACCTAGGTTCATTCCAACATGTTCAAGTGTCAACATAGTAATTAGGGTTTTTATCTTTTTCTTAAGAACATGGTTTCAGACATATGCTTCTCTTTTTACTCTTTCAACAAGACATTAGTTTCCTAGAATAGCAATCACAGGTGTAACAACTTTTTTTTCATGTTAGTTGATGGAGAACCATGTGTCAAAAATAGCAAATAACTTTGCTGTTTCAACATTAAAACACGTTCCTAGGATTCCTAGGA
>NC_029788.2:1612882-1626436 GCF_000816755.2 Arachis ipaensis | reverse complement strand
CTAGAATTAGAAGACATCATTGTGTCCTATAAATAAAATTTTCCAACAAAGCTGTCTCACTGAACTAAGCTACATGAATCAGAAGAGGTCTGCCTCCTATAATAAATCATGTCCAGCTTCAAATAATTGCAAACTAAACCTCTTGCAAAAAGACAGCAAACAAAATTTTATTTGTGTTTTCAAGTCTATTGTAGTTAATGTGCTTGATGTATCATGTATCAAGTACCATATTCTTGTAGTAATTTTAGTTTTCAAGCGTTATTCTTAATTTCAATTTAGTGTATATGCAACTAATTTTCACTTTCATACAATTTTGTCTCTACATTGCATTTTAAAAAAATCAAAAAGAAAAAAGAAAGTACACTGTAACAATTAACATATTATCAATATATAGTTTTTGTAAATGATATCAACTAATAGAAACATTAATCACAATAAAATACTTACCTGAACTAAAAAATCTTTCAACTGATCATCATCCGTGCTTGATGTAAAGCTTAGAACATGTAACATTGTCAAGGTAAGCTGCAAGAGCAAATTGAGGAATTCACTTACTCCAACAACATGGAAAAAACATAACAGAACAATGTTGTCATTCCATTAATAAACCACTGAAAAAAAAGGATAAGAATACCTAGTCGGCAGTTTTAAGCAAGGTTCTGTAAATCGAACTGAATATTGAACCATTCAAGTTATTGGTTTAGAGGTTTAGAGGTTTGACCAATTTAACCAGGGTACAACCGTATTATCCGGACTATAATAAAACAATATATTTGTATATTCAATTATATATATTAGGTTATAAATAACGATACAAATTTAAGATAATAAGTTACTAAAATAATGAAAACCTTTTAAATGTAATTCAAACTATTGATTTGACAATTTGTTAGAACTCAAATAGCACTGTTGATATATTTTTAAGTACATCTAATATATATTTTGGTAGAGGTCTCATGTATATTTGAGTAAATAGTTTTTGATCCATCAAAAATAAAACAAACAAAAATATAGCTTTTGATTGGTTTTGGTCGGTGTTCATGATTGTTTTTTCTTTTCTTGAGTTGATTTTTTATAGTTGTTTTAAAAGAGAAAGGAAAGTAATATTGATAAAAGGGCATATGTCCAAGAGGACATGAACCACAAGACATTAGAAAACCCTAACTCTTTTTAGCAACATAACCTTGGAGCATCATCCGCCACTTCTCTACTTGGTTACTTGCTTTATTCTACTTCCTCTGCTATGCCAGGATTCTCTATGATTCAACATCCTTCCCTTGAACATTGTTTTTGGACGCAAACTGCCAAACCAGATAGTTTCTGGGTAAGCGGTTCCCAGTTTTTGGCCCTTTTTTTTTTTTTAGCTCTAGTTCTGGTGTATGATTTGGACAGTTTTGATTACTGTCCAAACCAGACTGGTCACAGGTTCCCCTCAAAAACTGGTTTGACCTGCCGGTTCAGTATGGTTTTCAAAACATTGGTTCTAACTGCCTTGCTAGATGGGATAGGACAGCGGCGACAACTGTGATAACCAAATATAGAATGGCTATTCTGCTATCTCAATCATAATTTAGAATTCTATTAATACCATGAGTTTAAATTTGTATATAAAGCACAACTCTGTGGTTGCTATCTCATAATCATAATTCTGCATATTCAGAACTCTACTAATACCATGAATTTTTATTTAAATTTTAACCATTAAATAGTACTTTTCTATTTTAAATTCAAGATATATGCCAAAATTAATTCCATTTTCCTCCCAAAAGTAAATGCCACGAAAAATGTCAAAAACAAAGATTGTAACTCAAATTATCTCATTCCAGAGTTATAGCAGAAGCCCTGTAAATGTGAAAAACAAACTAGTGAAGAAACAGCTACACCTAGACATTTGATGCACAACCACCATAGTGTAAATTAAACCATTAAAAATATTTAAATCCACATGGAGCTGATGGATATGAAGTAGGACCTGTTTTTGTAATGAAACCCTATATTTGAAATTTGATGGCCCTGAAATTTGGTCCTGACCTATGTTCTCCATTACATCCTCCACACATTGCACAATATCCGAGAAGGATGGGCCATAATCTGGTAAACATGAAAGAATGAGTTATTTTCAACTCATGACTTCAAGTTGAAAATTGTCTGAATAAAGGGCCTGATTAAAAACAGGTTGAAATTAGGCTTTGTGTATGTATATTCACCGTCAAAATTGACAAGACTTAAAAACAAAATAAATTGCAGATATTGTATGTATTTTTTCTTTCATCAAAATTTTAGAATTTCATACATAGCACATTAAATATATAATTCAGGGTCATCCATTTTAGAATTTTAATGGAACAATTTTGATTTAACAATGAATACATTATCTTAGGAAAATTAGCGTAAGATAATAATTACATTTTATTACTTAATATTTAAGAAGTGTCTAACAGTCTATGATGTAACCTTTCTTACTTTCGGTCAAAAACATTAGTGTAGACAATTAATGGAAATCGATGATAAGAAAACATTATACCATGCACTGACGCAGGCACAGCCAATGCAGCTGCAGCTTGTATTCTGATCTTATAATTTGATGACTCGCGTAATAATTGCAGAAGAACACCATAGACATCGGAAGCCCTACAAACAAACAAAAAATTATAATTTTCCACTATATTTCCGTAACAGATATATCACAGACGAATTATATATTCACAAGGAGGGCATACAGAAAACAATACTTTTGTTGTATTTCACAAGGTTGCATAATTCTATAGCTACATACATGAAATCAACTGTTATAGTTACATATCTGAAACCAGGGTTTGCAGAATAACTAGGTCAAATTTACTCAATCCATACACCCACATTCTTTAGTAAATAGTAACTAATAAAATATATTCATATAAAAAAAATTATTGTAGTAATTTATTTGTAGTAAAGACTTCATCATCCATGCAATGGTGTTATTGACTTTGGAAATCTTGGTTAAACCTTCAGAGTATATTACATCAGGAAAGTTAAACATTGTGATGGAAAGGTGAGAATACACCTGTGTCTTTGTTTTGATCTATCAAAACTTTAAAGTGTGCATTCAAATTGACCATTACATGTAATATCATATGCATATCAACAAAATTTTAAGAGGCAAATATGATGCCGCGTCTTTACCAGTCCATATCTTGCAAACTTAAGGTCTCGTTCAGGAATAGATTGCCTAGAGCATGGCAAACGTTCCACTGGACCTGTCACACAGATACTCGAAGTTAGGAAAAAGATAACACACATTGCTGACAACAAATAAAACTTACTATCAAATTGTGACAATGTAATTATTGTACCTTAACATTCCCCGTAATAACACAAGAAATGAGTGCCTTAACTATCCTTTCCAATCTGCAATAATTTTCATGATAATCCAATTGGTAATGGTTCGAATTAGACCTTTGACACTTGATGAGATTCTGACTGCAAGAATATCCTTCAGTCCTTGGGCCTAGATGGTCCATTGACATGTCTTGAAATCTTGATGTTGAACATTTAAAGATTCTTGAAATATATCCAAGAGCCCTAACAGCGTTAGATTTTACCTAGTATTGAGAAAAAGAAGGAATTGATAAAAAAACAAAGAATGATTGGACAACTGCATCTAATGGTGTCCATTATGAACATAGAATTAAAGAAGTATTTAACAATATCTATATTATATCTTAGAATATCTCACATCATATCTAATTTAACATAGATTAAGATTCTAGTATTATTAAATAGGGTTTGGTATATTTCTTTTTCTATCAAACCCTATCGCATTTCATTGGACAACTGTATATAATTGCGTCTGTTAGAATTGAAGTATTCAACAATATAATATATCTTAGAATATCACACATCATGTCTTTATTTAACTGGGATCAAGATTCAAGTATTATCAAATAGGTTTTGGTGCATTTCTCCCTATCGCATTTGATTATATCAACGTATTTGTAGCCTCTCTCATCTCTTTCTCTCCTATATAAAACCCCCAGTCTCAGCCGTATCATATAATCCATTGTGCAAAATGGTAAAAAAAACCACACTTTATCACAAATTCATCACCGAAGAAGAATGGAAATCGACATACAGAAAATAAATCAACCCACCTTGTCTCCATCCTCAGTAAGATGCAAAGCACATTCACTTAATGATACAATCAATTTGGGGTTAGAATTTGAACCTGCATCAAAGATTAAAATAAAAGAAAGCAAGGAGCAATGTAAATAGATTACCAAAAAGAAGACACCAAATGGTTGAATATTCAATCACACAAGCAAAATTAAACTCACCCATATGTTCCAAGCTAACTGTGTGACGAATAGCGTCACAAATATTTGCCAAAGCCCACGAAGCTGTAATCCTCACCTAATTTAAAAAAATAGAAAATAAAAAAAAAGGGGGGAAAAACTGAGTTCCTACTTAGATAATTAAACTTGGTACAACAATGTAAGTAGTTAGGCCAATCTTACTGAGATTAGGGTATGACAAGTGTTAATCTCAACAGCATGGATAAACCTGTCAAGTACCTCTGCACTACAGAGACCATACAAACTTTTTAGCTAATCTAAGGAATTGAATATGAAATATTAAGAACTAAGATATCATAAGATTAGTACTACTTCTACGAGTTTCAGTACAACCTCTGACAAACTTGAGGAAAACATGAAACAACACCAATAGCTCGACAGGCAGCAGACCTCACCGATGGAACATCATCATTTATAGCAGCATTGATCTACAAAATGTTTAAAAGAGAGACGTCAACTCATAACAAAAAAAGAAATTAAATATGGCGTTGAGTGTAATAACTTACTAAAGAAGACAAAATGAAGCCTTGCTTCTCCATAGTGAATGAGATGAACACCGAAGAAGTCATCCCCGCAAAACATGTAATGGATGCAGCTCTCACCTTTCAAGTGGAAGAAACAAAAGACAATAAATATGGAGAATGCTAGCAATAGCACAAGCTCTTGCTACTGAGATCGACACTGAGCTTACCCATGGTGTATGCTTTGTAATCCTAGCTTTAGTTATGAATTATAATGCCTCATAACTTGGGGATAGTGTCAAAAATCATGTGATGCATTTACTGAACATTAAGTACCAATCTTATTTCCAAACTTTATCACATCCTTGCATGACATGACATCAATCTTACCTACAAATTAGTAATACTATTATGCCTAGCCCATTTTTTAGATTTTTGCCTTGCTGGTTAACCAAAAGCTTACAACCCAAAGTATCTAATTCGGTACTTCCTTTGCCTTTTCTCTCTACACATTCAGTTTCTTGTCGCGTATAAAGTTGGATATCCTAGTCATAGCATTTAGTATTCCTATTGATTTAAGCAAGCCTATATTCCAAAATCTTAAATGAATCATACTCCTATGTACTAACTTTCAAATCTAAACCCTAAACAGTATATCCATCTGAAAAAATAATTTTTGAAATAAATATTATTACCAGTGAAGAAGAATGGCATAAGATACAAGGCATATGTTTCTCGATAGCCTCACACCATTCATGAATCCCACATTCAGATGCCTCAGAATTTACTACATCATCTTTGCCTTCTGATTCATACAATGGAGCAGATGACACTTTCTTCCCCCTTATGAAATCAGACGCAAATGGAATATCCGCCAACTTATCATCCGAAAGATCTTCTGTTCCTTGAAATCCAGATAACGCACGAAGACACTCATCCAAAACCTTAAAAGTTATAAAAGATTTATGGATACCCAATATTGATGGTAGTTATCATAGCACTAAAGCAAAATCAGCTATAGTATACCATGGCCAGTAAGAAACATATCTGTAATAGAAGTATCCTATCAAGAAATTTTAAAAGCATTTATATCATGTAAAGAACTCATGCCACACCAAACAAAGAGATGCTTTTAACAACAACTAAGACATGTTCTAGTAGGAAGGGTCCCACTGCATGAATCAATGTTATTGTTACTATAAAAAATTATCATAACATGTAAATCTTTTCAGTTTCACCTATAGTGTTCCTAGGTTACCCTCTACCATTGAACTACCCTTCATCTAATACACTCTCCTTGTTTAGGACAAGGAGATTTTCTTCTTAGAAACTAGAATATCACATAATATTACTATTGTAGAGTAATAAATACACTCTCAATTTGCCCCACTCATAACACACATCAGGGAAGATAGCCTTGTGTGGCCTCCTACAACTAGTCATTGGTATTAATCATGTTGAGCATAGTTGTCCATATAAAATATTTGACTTTAGAGGGAGCTTTGGACTTCCAAATGGGTTTATCAAGATGGAAATAACTTATGTTGGAGGAATGAGTAAGAAATTGGAAGAAGGATTTACAACTAAAATTACCAAAGGAGTCGAGATCATATCCTTTTGTCAGGATTAGAAGTTAAAGGAAAACCATCAAAGGGACCTAATACAATCAAAAGCTCAAAAGGTTCTCTATCATTAAGGTTATGAAAAGTGGAAGTTCCAATAGAAAGTGGAGCCATGTGAAACGTAAAAGGACTGAATAGGAGAATCATGTTCGGAAGAATAGATGACAATGACATGGAAAGGCTAGTTTTTAAGAGGTATCTCCTATCCAAGGGTTTGAAAGTAAGGTAACCTTGAGAAATGAATTTCCAAGGGCTAGAAGGAGTAGCGCAAGTAACGGCATTAGCATCCCACCCATTCCTGTCCATACTATATTTACTTATGATAACTTGATGCCAAAGACATTGAGATTCTAATGGAAATACCAGAGCCATTATGCCACCCAAAAAAAAAATGTTCTTACTTCTTAGACACAATAAGCCAAGACCTAAGCCTCCATTTTTAGGACAACAACAAACTTCTCAATTCGCCAAGTGGACCCTCTTCGAACCCAAAGTGCCATACCAAAGTACGTCCCTCAATCTTTACAGCCATGTTCGCCACTCCCACTGGAATACAGAACAACAATAAGTAAAGAGCAATACTTGAGAGGTAAGACTGATAGAGAGTGATGTGACCACCTAAAGAGAAGTAGGCTCTTTCCGAATTGCCAACCGTTAGAAACCTTCTCTATAACAGGACCCCAAAAAGAGATATATTTACGATTTGCACCCATCAAAACACCTAGATAAACAAGAGGACACTCCAAAATGGGGCATCCAACCAAAGACGCTAAATCAGAAGGTCCTGAGGAGTTCTATTAATCCCAGCTATAACATTTTTGAGCATATTGATCTTTAAACCACAAGCACACTCAAAATTGAAAAATAGAGAGAACATTTAAAACGCTCGCCCTATCAATTTCCAGGAACAAGATGGTGCCATCAGCAAATTGTAAATGGATCTCTACTTGGACTGAGTTCCACCCATACCTGGTGAATTGCCAAGTTATGAACGGACTCATAGCATGCAGTCATGCATTCATGCACTTTATTTATTTATCCTAAAATCTCATAATTATTATATCAATAGATTAGTGACTCCAAGCTTTCTACCATACCATAAACATTTGTGTGGAATTGAAATAGTCTTTTATTAAAGAAATCACTTCTCTCAAATGGAAAACAAAGTAGATGCTCAATTCATACAGAACTTATTTGAAATTAAATTTTTCCCAACTAGGTGAACCTGGTTACTTGGATCAGACAATGCAATAGTATCCTAAAAACAATACCATAATGAACAAAAGAACTACATAATTTGGTAAACATGAACACAAATAAACAACAGAATTCCTTGTCTACAGCACATAAACATTTTAATTTATATTTTTGGTTACTGAACTATAAGACAAACAGAAAGGAACTAAAGGATGAGTCACTGAAGGATTTAAGAAGAATAAAGGCAAAATGAGTAACAGAAAATTTGCCACCTTAATAGCAGCTGCAAGAACTTTTTCACTAACGAATGCAGTAGGAGAACCACCATGTTCACTTGACTTCCTTGAAGATATTTCAGGGTATCCAAAACTAAGGAAACCAGACACAATTGCAGAAACTCGTTCCCAACATGCAGTGACTATGTTGGGGTAATTGTGGCAAACAGCCTTCAGTGCCTGCAGAAGATCATACTGAATCAGCTACCATGATATGTCAACTTATTCTTGAAATATCAATAATGAAACACATCAACTAATTAACTATTGGTTTGAACTTTCCACTCAGCTCTTAGTGTAACTGTGTAACTAATCATGACAAATAGCAAGTGACCAAATTAGATTGAAGAATAAAGCATATTACAGTTCGCATTTACAAGCTTAATCATCAAATTTGCAGCACTGTGTGCACCATCTAATTTCAGCAGCCACTCCCAGAATAAACCATCATTAAAGATAACAGTTACATTATTTTTGAAACAACATAAATTTGTCCAAAGTATGTAAGAGTACAAGAATGGAAGAGAATAGGCACACAGGTCAGACAAACTTTGACAACTACGTGCACCATCATACCTCCTTACAACCAAATCAGCAGTATATGTCGAAAATGTATATTAGCTAACAAGATTACCTGAAGTGCCTCAAGGCAAATGGTTGGGCAGCTCCATTGCAATGAATACTCAAATAACATAACGAGAACACCTGACTTCTTTTCATTTTTAATATAACCTGAACAATGGCCAACAATTATTTACTTTAAGTCAAACCAATAAATATCAACAGCCTGACAACAATTATCAGTCAACACAACCAATAATATTTTGTAGCTAAACATGTGCTCCAAAGATAAAGTTTATCGAATTAGAATGCTACTAGTATCTAGCACTAAGAAGTGGTACTGCAGATATTGTCACTAGTGAACATGAAGAAAAACAAATCACATGAGGAAAACTTAAGGAACATGCTTATATCTTGTCATGAGAGCATGTACTTGAAATGTAGACACAATAGTAGTTGATTAACACTCTGTCATAGGTATGCAAAAAAATCAAGACTACAATTCTAAGTTCTAACACTCTCCTCAAGCTGAAGCACAAAGATAATAAGCATTAAGCTTGTTTGATGTAATGGGAATTTATAAAAATAATGTTCTGAAATAATGCCACATATAATCATTGAGTAGGAAGTTTACATGTACCAACCCCACCGGTAGCACCCCAGTGGGTTGTTGAATCTGCACTATCCAGTCTGTCACACACATCAAGCAAAAGAATGTATGTCTGCATCTATTTCTTCTTTTTTCTGTCCATTCTCCAATTATCTATTGACCAATAAATGGTTCATTTCTTCTGTGTCTCTGACTGTCTCTGTTTCCCCTTTATTTCCCATTTTTGTTTTTAAATTTCAGTAATGCTCTGTACCTTTCTTATCTAATTCTATTTCTGTTCGCTTCACTTATAGTTTTCAGCTCTGCTCTCTGAGGAGATTCAGTTCCAATTCACTCACCATTCAATTTAGTTCTTCATTAATCATTTCTATTTTACTTCTCCATTTTGTGTTTGTTTCTCTTTAATTTTTTCATTTCTATTATTCTATCCTTGAATCTTTTTAACTTGGCTTTCAGTTCTCCATCAAGATCGTAATGTCAAACCTATACCTCCAGCTAGAAAACAATCTGTTGAGGCTCCACCAGTCAGGTGATCATAAAAAGGGTCAAAGGGAAGAGGCATGTTAACCATCATGATTGCTACCTTTTCCCTTTAGAAAGTAAGAGACGGATGCATTCCAAATTTGAAAAACTTAAAGTTGTTTCTAGTCATTTAGCTAGGAGATGGATTAAGGCAACAAGCACCAACAAAGCCTTATCCCATTAAGCAGGGTCGTTGTTAGGGATATGGTTTTTATGAGGTGCTCAATGTCTCATTTCAAGAAGTATGGGATACTTGATGTTGTATTTAAGAGTGGTTCTTTCGTTTCCTTAAGTAACAATGGTATTAGAGTCAGGTTGTCGGAGGCATGGAAAGGACTATCTATAGGCTGGATAAAGGTAAATTCTAATAGCCAATAACCAGGTGGCTACCCTAGGTCAGTATCGATAGAATGAAGCCACCGTGGACGTCGGCTCCCCAATTATGGTGTACTGTAAGGCACTTTGGTATTATGGGGTGCACAAAGTCCCACATCGAAAAGTATGAAATGCTTGATTTTGTAGGAGCAATTCTTCCCCCTTAATAGCTTGCTTTTAAATTGTGATTCTCCACTTTCCTTAGGTACTTAACAGTTGGTTGCATGATCAAATAATGCCATTGTGCCTATCATGTATTATGTTTGCAATAAGGTCACTTATGTTTAAATCTCTCTTTCGGCCACCACATTAAGAGTATTTTTAGGTCTTCCTTTGCCCCTAACCACTATTCATTTATCCATATGATCAACCTTCCTGACCAAATGTTCTGCTAATTTTTGCCCTATATGTCCAAATTACCTAAAGATGAAATTCTATCATCTTTTCAACAATGGGCATCACTTCAACCTTGTCTCTCATGTCCTTATTCCTTATTTTGTCCATTCACGTTTAATCATTCATCTATCTAAGCATTCTCATCTTAGTCACACTAACCTTATGTTCATGTTCACCATTTGCAGCCCAACATTCTGTTCCATACAGTATAGTTGGTCTAATGATAGTATAATAAAACTTACTCTTAAGTTTTAAAGGTATTTTTTTCGTTACATATAAATCTTGAAGCACTACATCTGACCTCGCTTGAATCCTATAGTTTACATCATCTTCTATTTCTCCATTGTCTTGTATAACACAACCAAGATACTAAAATCTCTTGATCTGTGATATGATATTTTCTCCAATTTCCTCTTCAATTTTAAAGTTCCCTCTTACCGGGCTGAACTTACATTCCATATACTCCGTCTTAATAGGACTTGAGCATAAACCATATATTTACCAAAGCTTGTCTCTACAGTTCTAACTTCCCATTGAATATTCCCTCGATTCTCCCATAAGAACAATGTCATCAAAGCATGACCATGGTATAGATTCCTAGATATGTTCAATAAGCACCTCCAAGTATGGACTTAGAGATGACCTTTTGTGTAATCCTACACCAATGGAAAATTCCTCTGCTACACCACCTAGGGTTCTCATACAAGTTGTATCCTTATCTTACATGTCCTTAATTGTACAAATATATGTCATTTTTACTCCCTTCTCCAAAATTTTCAATAAGACTTCTCTTGGTTCCCTATCATATACCTTTTTCCAACTCAATGAAGACCATAAACAATTCCTTCTTGTTGCCCTTACTCCTTTGTAATTTCCATAATTTTGTATGTCCTCCAATATCTTCATTCAATTAACATCTTAGGCTTTAAAATCTCATTAAAAAGCTTGGTTGACCAACAGATGTCTTTCCCTCCTAACTCTTTCCAAACATCAATCGATATATTGTCCGAACCCATTGATCTACAATTCTACATCTGGTTTTAAGAGATTCTGAAATCGCAAACTTATTTCTATAAATTACAAAGGCATTTGGGATCTTGAAGAAGCTCCTCATGGAATCAAGAGTGAACCCTACATTTTAAGAGAATGCGAATTGACTTCTTGCACTTTCCAGAATATGCAAATTAACCATTCTTTTAATTTTTCTACAATTTGTTAATGAAAATAGCACACATTCGAGAAAAAATAACCAGTTGTGCATTTAGGAACATTCAGGGTAATTGATTTGGAAATGACCTGGAGTGCAAGAGAGCATACACTTATTTGATTAACATGCACATTAACAAAAATGCACAATGTTGATTTGCACCTTTGTAAAATGCAGAAGAACAAATGTGCATAACTTAGAATTCAAGGTGAAGCGCCTTTCTCCTTTCATTTTATATAACATTAAGCATTAAAGCAAATTACTTTTGATATCAAAGAACTATCTAGATCTACCTGAAGAAACCTCCTCATAAAGCATCTTCCGCACTTCAGTTGATGGTGAGGAACATAGAGCTAGAGTCAAGCAACCAACAGCAGCAGCCTACTATTACATTTGAGAGTTATATATAGATGTTACTGCACCAGAGGGAAGAAGAGAAGTATGAACAATCACTCAAAGGAAAAACTAACCAATAGACTACTCTGGTCACTTTTAAATTGAAATCCCTCTCTTATCCTTGTTCTAACAGATGTCACAACAGTAGCCAACAAATTTGGTGGCATTCTTGAATATCTGAAAAAGCAACAAACTTAGTTCAATACCAATTTTTCATGAAGAGCAATGGATAAGAAATAGAAAATCTTGGCTCAACAGCAAAAGAAGCCTTCAGACCAGATCCACAGTATCATGAGTAGGCACCACATGTTTTTCATACACCATATGGATGTTCAGAATCTCATCTACGTGTATAAACATGTAATATTGGCAAAAAAAAATAAATTTCTTCAAAGAATATCATCTAATATCAAATGCTATATCTATGGCATAATTAACACCCATGACATTTTCCAAGTATGCAGGTTACACAAGGCTATGTTCCCTAATATGTGTGTTACTTTTGCAATGTCTTGGGGCTGATATTTTATAGAATATTTTGTTTGGTATTTTGGTGAGTGTTGGGTGTTCCTTACAACCGTAGATTAGTTTTTCTGGAAGACAATCTCTGTGGCAATGTGCACTATACACCATTGTTCAAATATTTGGTTCGACTGCAATTAATGCACCTACGATGATGGATTTTTAGACAAGCAAGTTTTATGGGATACAATTTGTAGTTTAACCTCTATTTGGTGTAAGGCCCAAGGTCTTCTTTAGAAGACCGTCCTTTAAGACCTGAGAGATTGAAAAGGTATGCTTTAATAATATCCTTGTTCTTTCCTTGTTTCTCTTAACTACACCTATGTTACGTAGTCAATCCCATGCCTAGATAAAGAAGAGGGTTGTGTTAGACCCTTGACAATCAACATAAAAGTTTGTCGAAGCTTCATGACATGGACCAAACACGATAGTGCGCTAAGGCCAGTCATTGCCTAGAAGCAACGCGCTGTATGGTTCGAGTATAATGTCAAATGAATAATGGCCGCTGCATCAATGCCTCGGTGTAGTGCAAAATGTGCAAGGATTCCCATGTTTTTGTCAACAGATGAGAATAAACAAGCTAGTTCACAAAGGTAAAGGAAAGGTAAAGATAAAGGTAAATGTAAAGATAAAGGCAACAGAATGTTGCAGTTTGAGAAATGGAATGTATGCACGCTTATAGGAAAATCTATGACAAGGAGAATGATTAACATAATGTGCCTACAAGAAACAAAGTCGGTGGGGACAAAGGCAGAGGAGGTGGATACTTCCTAGTTTAAACTTTGGTATACAGGAAAGATGAACAATAGAAATGGAGTAAGTATTATCGTGGATAAACAGTGCAGGAAGGGTGTGGTAGATGTTAAGAGAGTGAGCGGTCAAATCATTGCAATAAAACTTGTGGTGGAAGGAGAGACCTTTTATGTGATTTGCACCTATGCACCACAAGTGGGTTTGGAAGAAACACCATAAGACAAGTTTTTGGGAGGACCTAGAAAGTTGAATTCAAGACATACTGTTGAGAGATGAGATTTTGTTGGATAGAGACTTAAATAAACATGTTGGAAAAGATGTGAATG
>NC_029788.2:1612041-1612821 GCF_000816755.2 Arachis ipaensis | reverse complement strand
AAGATATCTCTAAGTCCATATCTTTCCGCATTAGCTTTAGGAGTGCTTACTAAACATATTGAAGTACGCGTACCATGGTGCATGCTTTTCACAAATAGCATCGTCCCTATGGGAGAATCAAGATAAGATTTAAATCAGAAACTAGATTTTTGGAGGGAAGCCTTAGAGGTGAATGGTTTGCCCACAAGCCATAGTAAAATGAAATATATGAAATGTAAATTCGACACAAGGAGGGGAAACACAAGTGAAAATTGGAAAAAGCACCGTATCATAAGTAGAGAGATTTATGTGAACCATAGAATTCAAGTGGAGTTATGTGACAAAACATTACCTTTATACTTCAAAGTAAATTTTATCTCACTACCATTATACCAGCTATGTTATATAGAACAAAACGGGAAAGGATGAGCATTAGCATAAGCATAAGCTTAGTGCTCAGAGATGAGAAAGCTTATATGGATTTGCGGCCAAACATGTATGGACAGAATAAAGGACAAATATAGAAGAGAAAGTTGAAAAGCATCTATTCTTAAAAAGATCGTAGAATTTCATCATAGATAGTTTGGATATGTGGAGAAAAGATAGGCAGTACATCCAATTAGAAGGGTGGATTCAGATGAAAGATAGACAAGTAGCAAAAAGTAGAAGATTTAAAAAGACCATACACAACAGGGTCAAAAGAAATCTATGGATAAACGGTCTTATTGTAAATATGATATATGATAAGGCATAATGGTATCCTTTGAAATATTATTCATCTCTTCTTTTATATAAAACCAT
>NC_029788.2:1599660-1612018 GCF_000816755.2 Arachis ipaensis | reverse complement strand
CCAACAAAAAGCAAAAAAAAAATCTTTTTTCATGTCCAACTATTTCTACAGTACCCCTCTGATTTTAACAAGGTAACTATGCAAATATAGATTAAAACAACTGACTTGACAAAATTCTTATTTGGCCTCCCACTTTCATCATCCTATTTCAGTTTTTCAACCCCAATGCATTTTAAATGCGACCAAAGAATATGACTAACTCCAAAATAACAGTATCAAACACCACGAAAAGCAAGAAACAAAATTGAAAGATTATCCCATTACAAATAAAACCAAAAACAGAAGGGAAACTTAAGATTGCAACTTCAACTGAAAAGTCCAAATAAATTGTATTGGAACAGAGGAACATACGGTGTAGATAATATCACAAGCCGAAGAATCTTGAACAACAAAGCCAGCAGTTTACCATGGGCCTCTTGCTGTATTGAGAACAGAATACCTACAAAATATAAATAAGGACACAAGTATAAATAGCTAAGAAAAAGTTATTCATGGAAAAGTAAAGAGCAAAAAAATCAGCACAACACAAAAAAAAAAAAAATTAAAACACCGCCTAAGTCAGTTAAATTTCTCAATTTATGTCGGTACCTCTATGAAGTTCCAGTAAAATCTGCCCAAGGGAACTTGAAAGAGCTGTAAAAGATCCAAATTTGCTAGAATCCTTATATTCTGCTACTTGCAAGAAGATGGAAGAAAGACCATCCAGCATGGCCACTAGTGTGGATGCAGATGCCATTCGCACCTACATAACATTGACAACCTTCTCTAAGCTGGTAATAACTATAACAAGAACAATAATATCATAGAAGAAGTCTAAAACCTAAACGTATTATAGCAGAAAAATGCCAGAAAACTTCGATATTGAAAATTGTGTTGGGCTAAAACTAACAGATGAGATGAATGCATATCAAAAGTATATGCAGCTACACTCAGATATAATTATATAAAATAGAGCTATTACCTTCAAACATGGATCAAATAACAAGCATGTCATTAAAGTTGCATCACGCTTCCTATGAATATGAAAAACTAAAAATTTAGTATTTTGAATATTGAAAAAAAAAAAAAAGCAAAGTCAAATAGAGAGAAAAATATAATGGAAGTTCAATTTAAGAAAGGAAGGAGAATCCTTTGGTCATACCTTGGTTGTAGCACATCACTAGTTGGTAAAAGCAGGGACCATTGCATAGAGAAAGATTTAGAATCCGCTTGACAAAGGTCCTTACAAACAATACCAAATTGTAATCCATAATTTAGCACACCAAAATAGTAATAAGGCTTAATTACTCTCTCGGTCCTTATAGTTTAAAAGTTCGTAATTAAGTCCCTATGTTAGATAAAATTTTTCAATTAGATCCTCTCAAATTATCTTTTGTTAGAAAATACAAAATATTTTTGGAATAGTCGTTTTTGCGTTTGATGTAGGATGAATTATGGAATATTCTAAAAGCAAATATTATAAGATTATTGCATTTTTCTAAAAAATAACTAGTAAAGATCAAATTACAAATTTTTATCTAATATAGGAACCTAATTACAAACTTTTAAACTATAAGGACCTAATTAAAATTTTAGTAAAGCTATAGATACTAATAGAATAATTGAACCCAATAATAATAGTAATAGTAATAATAATAATAAATGTGACTCGTTACAAAAAATAAATTGAAAAGGGGGGGAAATAGAAAGTCAATAATTGCCCGTCATTGGTTCTAGAGGAAATATGTTCAAGATCTATCCCACTTATGTGTTCTTGAGGCAAGAAAGGGGCAAAGTGAATAAAAAAAAGAAACATGTAGGTTTGATATGACAAATCTTATTCCCTCTCTCTCTCTTGTGCATATTAAAACATTAATTGTATTACAAGTCCTAAGTTGATCAAAGATACGGCCTCTATGATCCTTCTCTATGGAGAAATGCTCACATCTTTAGTTAACTCTTGGGTCGAGTTAGACACACTCATTCTAATATGATATCAAAGTCTATCCAAACCAATGTTAGTTGGGTCACCCCGAAATGTCCAATCCTGCAAACTTCACACTCTAGAAGTCTGGTCCTAGGTCTGAGAGTTTATTACAAGCCCCATGTCAATCAAAGATATAGCCTTTTTTGTTTCTGTAAGTGTAAGCCAACTCTCTCCTCTTGAGCTAGATTTTGAGGTTGAGTTCAGACCATTCAATTCTAATATAGTATCAAAGTTGATGAATCCAATGTAGTTGGGTCACCCGCAAATGTCTAGTCCTGCAAACTTCACACTCCAAATATCCAATCCTAGGCGTAAGGGGTTTTACTACAAGTCTAATGTCGAACAAAGATATGGCTTCTGGTCTTTATAAGTGTGACCCAACCCTCACCTCTTGGGCTAGTTTTTTATGGTTGAATTAAACCCAATCAATTCTAATGAAATTAAACAGAAGCAATTACTTTTCATGCCCCATCTTGTATTATTCTTTCTTCATTTTAATGATATTTTTCTTTTATCTTTTCCACACACCTGCACTCATCGTGCAGTTTGGTTCCATTTAAACAAAAGCAAGATTTTACCACCTCTTCAATAAGATGAGTTCATAATATAAAATAATTATAACATTAACATGGTTTGACAACCATTCAAACTTTTTTTACTTCAAATAGCAATCTCTAGCAACACAAACTTATCAGTTCATTAAGGAAAGAAGAAATATATAGTACTTTTCATTTTTACGACAACAAATAAATAGAATTTCACCCAAAGCAATTCGGATATAAAATTTCTACATCTTATGCTACTAAAAAAGATTGCTTTCTGAAACTAATGCTGCAGAAAGCAAGTTTAAAGAAAAATTCAAAAGAATCCAAATTTGAGGAATTGGCTTCATAGTGAGTTTGGACTAGTTTGTTTCGGGATAATAATAGGTTATTTATCTATCACTCAAGTTTCGAATATAATGAAAGTTCCAACAAAGATTATCCCAAAATTCAATGATATATCTCCCCTTTGTTTCCTAGCCATTATGGATAATGGGCCCAAAATACTTACAATAGTACGAAAATAGGTCAAACATTGGTTCTATGTTCAACAAAGCTATCGTATTATGAATTCTGTTAAATCAAGTACTTACCACTAGACCAAAAAAATATTTTTAGTTAGGGTGCAACTCATTTTACTTAAACTCACTTGGCCATTACCAAGTGTCATGGTCTGATTTGACATCAACCATATATCGGCCTTGCCAAGGTAGGATCCTAGCCTATTGCCAACAATCCCTCCACCCTGAAACATGTCAAAGTCATGCTATCCAAGAATCAAGCCTCCAACCCAATCTAAATCCAACCTAATCCGGGTCTTGCCAAAGGTAGAATGTTAGCCTCCAACCTACATCCCTCTCCCCTAATACCTGCATGCGATACTTGGGCATTACCTGATAACCAAACTCATGGCGTTGATTCTAATACCACTTATAGGAGCCAAAAAGCTATTAGTTAGGGCACAACTTTTTCTACTTAAATTAGTTGGCTATTACCAAGTGCCAAGCTATAATTCAACTCTAACCTTGCGGCCTTGTCATGGCAGGGTGCTAGCCCATTGCCAACGAAATCTTTGCATTCTCTTTTACCAATTCTACGGTTTGTCGGATAGGAATAGGCATATGGTCATTTTTCAGTGTAAAGCAACGTTAGAAGAATTACCAAATATTTCAAGTGATTTGAAAGTTGAATTTCATTCATAGTTTCTTATCTAGCTAGCTTTTTCTTCCCTTTTGTGGTCCATTTGTGCCCCTACTTGCAAATTTCTATCTTCTCAATAGAACTCCTCTTTTATCCTACACAACTTTTCTCCCTTTTTCTAGCAAAGCTTTGAATTTGAAAATTGGGCAAAATAAACTTCAGATCTTCACTCTTAATTATTGAAGTTCTAATAAATTTACCTTAGAAAGTTGAGTAGGAAAAAAAGATGGAATTTACAAGCATCATCCTTCAAGATTTAGGTTTTCATATAATAACTTTTTATTCTTATTGTCGCGGAGGTTGCATCACAATAGTTTTGAAATTTACCTGTGTTGAATATTAGATTAGATCTGTTTTGATATAGTTTCCATCTTTAGATATCTGATTCTGATTGGATCTCCTAGTATTAAGGGATCTGATTCTATCTCCTAGTATTAAGGGATCTGATTCTATCATATCTCCTAGTATTAAGGGATTTTATTTCTGTACCTATGTATATATATATTTATATATATATATATATATATATATATAGACACAACATCATGTATGCAACAAGTTTATTGTCAAAATTCATGCAAAAGCAAAGTTAGAAGCACTATGGAGCTGCAAGAAGGATCTTAAGATATCTACACAGTACAAAGGATTATGGCATTCACTATAAATCTACTGAAGATCCAAAACTATTTGGATATACCGATAGTGATTGGGCAGGATCAATTGACTACATGAAAAACACTTCTGAATATGCATTTACACTAGGATCTGGAGTATTCTCTTGGGCATCAAAGAAACAAGAAACTATGGCTCAATCATCTGCTGAAGTTGAGTATGTTGCAGTTGCAAATGCTACTAGTCAAGCAATATGGCTAAGGAAAATATTCCAAGACATAGGAAAGCAACAAGAACCAACAACTATATTGTGCGATAGCAAATCAGCAATAGCAATGGCAAACAATCGAGTCCATCATAGTAGGACCAAGCATATAGCTATCAAGTATCATTTTATACGAGAAGCTATATTAGAAATGTTGAATACAGATTAGATCTGTTTTGATATAGTTTCCGTCTTTAGATATCTGATTCTGTTGGATCTCCTAGTATTAAGGGATCTTATTCTATCATATCTCCTAGTATTAAGGGATTTTATTTCTGTACCTATGTATATATATATTGACACTGAGAGATGATTCTCTTAAGTGAATTCATCCAAAACACAATCCTTGTCTCACTCCATTCGTTTATTTCAAGTTGGTATCAGAGCAGGTTCCGACCCGGCTCTGGTTTCTATTTGTTTTTCTTCTTTTCCGGCTGCAATCTCTCAGCCGTGTTCCCTTTTCCCACCAGCTGACACTATCAGTTGTGTCTCTTCGTCAGAAACTGTTTTTTTTTCGGCCAAAACCTTGTCAAACATCAGACCCACTCCGAAGCAACCCCAGAATCAGAACCGGAAAGCCAAGTTCGGCCTGTCCCCAAAATTTCTCCGCTGCCCAGGCTTTTTCCGGCCCTCGTTTCCCTTTTGCAGGTGTTTTCCGGCCGTTTCTGAGTGTCTGCATCATGTCTTCCGCCGCACAACCACAAGGGATATTTGTCTCTGGCAATGATTATCATGAGTTTCTCAAGTACCAAGCTTCAAAGCAGGCATCTACTCCCATTGCTTCGGTGGCCCACTCTGGTAATTCTGTTGCTTGTATCTCTCATTCCTCTTCTCTTGGACCATGGGTCCTTGACTCAGGTGCTTCTGATCACATTTCTGGTACTTCTTCTGTCCTCTCTAAACTTGAACACCCTGCATTTCTTCCTTCTATCACTTTGGCTGATGGTTCTAAAATTGGTGCTAAGGGAATAGGTCAAGCAACTCCTCTTCCTACATTACCTTTGAAATCTGTTCTTTACATGCCCAATTGTCCTTTCAATTTGATTTCTATTAGCCAACTTACTCGTTCTCTCAATTGTTCTGTTACCTTTTTTGCTGACTCCGTCATTGTGCAGGATCGAGGGACGGGACAGACGATTGGTACAGGATGTGAGTCTCAAGGACTGTATCGGCTTGCCTTACCCACTACTAGTGTGTCTTCTGTTGCTACTGTTGAGTCTCCGGACGTGGTCCATTGTCGCCTGGGACATCCTAGCCTCTCGAAGTTACAAGCTATGGTCCCGAGTTTATCTCGTCTTACTACCTTAGAGTGTCAAACTTGTCATTTAGGTAAACATGTTCGTAGTTCTTTTTCAAGTCGTGTCAATACACGGGACACGGGATACCCAAAACAATAGCAGAAGCTCTTTCACATCCAGGGTGGCGCCAGGCTATGATTGAGGAGATGTCTGCCTTACATTCTACTGGTACTTGGGATCTTGTTCCATTGCCACCGGGCAAATCTACTGTGGGTTGTCGTTGGATCTATACTATTAAGGTCGGCTCGGATGGAACCATTGATCGATTAAAGGCCCGCCTTGTGGCTAAGGGCTACACTCAAATCTTTGGTTTGGACTATGGTGATACCTTCTCTCCTGTTGCGAAGATGGCATCTGTTCGTCTTTTTCTTTCTATGGCTGCCATTCGCCATTGGCCTCTTCATCAACTTGATATTAAAAATGCTTTCTTACATGGTGATCTCGAGGAGGAAGTATACATGGAGCAACCTCCCGGGTTTGTTGCTCAGGGGGAGTCTTCCGGCTTAGTATGTCATTTACGCCGATCTTTATATGGCTTGAAACAATCCCCTCGAGCTTGGTTTGGTCGCTTTAGTGCTGTTATTTCTAAATTTGGCATGCTTCAGAGTGAAGCAGATCATTCAGTTTTCTTCCGTCATTCTTCCTCCATGACCTCCATATATCTGGTTGTTTATGTGGATGATATTGTCATTACTGGAGATGATCATGAGGGAATCACTCAGTTAAAACAGCACTTGTTTGATCACTTTCAGACTAAGGATATGGGGAAGTTAAAATATTTCCTAGGAATTGAAGTGGCACAATCTAATGCTGGGATCTGTATCTCACAAAGAAAATATGCTCTGGATATTCTTGAAGAAACTGGAATGTTGGATTCTAGACCTGTAGATACACCAATGGATCCCAACACAAAACTTAGTCCAAATCAAGGAGAACCTCTTGCAGATCCTGGTAGATATCGCAGATTAATTGGCCGATTGAATTATCTGACAGTCACTCGGCCAGATATTTCATTTGCCACAAGTATCCTAAGTCAGTTTCTTGACTCCCCATGCGATAGTCATTGGGACGCAGCTGTTAGAGTCCTTAGATATATCAAAGGTGCTCCAGGAAAAGGTTTGTTGTATGAAGATAAAGGACATAACCAGATTGTTGGGTATACTGATGCAGATTGGGCAGGATCTCCATCTGATAGACGTTCTACATCTGGTTATTGTGTTTTTATTGGTGGAAACTTGATATCTTGGAAGAGTAAGAAGCAAAATGTTGTAGCAAGATCTAGTGCGGAAGCTGAATATAGAGCTATGGCACTTGCCACATGTGAACTTATATGGTTGAAGCAATTAGTTAAGGAACTTAAGTTTTGTGAGCCGAGTAAGATGGAACTGGTGTGCGATAATCAAGCTGCCTTACATATTGCTTCCAACCCTGTGTTTCATGAACGGACCAAGCACATAGAGATTGATTGCCATTTCATAAGGGAGAAGTTGCAAAGTGGGGAAATAGTAACAGCCTTTGTCAACTCCAACGATCAACTTGCAGATATTTTCACCAAAGCTCTCCGGGGTCCTCGGATACAATACATATGTAACAAGCTTGGTGCATATGATTTATATGCTCCAGCTTGAGAGGGAGTGTTGAATATTAGATTAGATCTGTTTTGATATAGTTTCCATCTTTAGATATCTGATTCTGATTGGATCTCCTAGTATTAAGGGATCTGATTCTATCTCCTAGTATTAAGGGATCTGATTCTATCTCCTAGTATTAAGGGATCTGATTCTATCATATCTCCTAGTATTAAGGGATTTTATTTCTGTACCTATGTATATATATATTGACACTGAGAGATGATTCTCTTAAGTGAATTCATCCAAAACACAATCCTTGTCTCACTCCATTCGTTTATTTCAAGTACCTGTATACAAATGAGGGCAGCCACTCTAACCCTTGAGTTCAGTGTTCCACCGCTCTCTTTTGCTGATCCATCGCCATCACTAAAATCTGAATCTGAAGATGTAAAATTAACAGCAGAAGATTCACTATCTGACATATTTTGAGAATCCCAAGCTCTACTCAGCTTCATTTTTGAACACTCTCGCTTGCGCAAGTGTGGAGGCCTATAGGCAGTACGATTCGACCTGTTCACTTGTTCCCAGCTTGCCCGTGGACTCTCTGCATTACATTCCTTCTCCCCGCGACCAATAAGAACCGGTGTACTTGGTGTTAGACCACAAAGTCCATATGTTAAGAACATTTGCAGAACAGCAGCAAAAACCGACACCTAGAAAAAGAATCCATATAACACATTAATTTGTACTTCATAGTTTATATCAAAATAAAATGTCTTGACTTACATGATCAGAAACAGAGCATTTAGAATCAGTGAGGATCAAATGAAGACAGCTTAGAAAAGATTCATAAAACCTGCAAATAAGATACATCAACTTGTAAGAAATAACAAGCTGCCTAAGCATTATTATCTGCCAGTTTCATCACTGCCTCTGTCAATCACACCCACATGCACACACATGCAAAGGCTGACTTTTTTTTAAAACTGAAAGCAACTCTACCAACGTAAAAAAAAAAATGAAAAACACAAGAAAAACACAAAAACAAAGCTATGAAGCTTCTACATATCATACTTCGTAAAAGTCTTCTCAGCAAATGGGTTACCTGGACATCACATTATCTTCCACAAATGAACTTTTTTGTGCCAAGAAATCCATTGTTTTCCTCACCACCTATGTCAAAATAGATCATTCATAATATTTTGCTTGAATTAATAACTTTAAACAAAAATAGAAAGAAAGACTAAAGTAATATTGCATACCTTAATCATAGATCTCCACATATCAACTGAGAAGGATGAACCAGCTCGTGAGATTGCTTTGCTGAGCATCCCAAAAGCAACAGTCTGCAATTCACAGGAACTGCTTTCTATGGATAATCTCATATCAACCTTGTCTTTGCTCATTGAATGAGGTATCAACCAAAATGCAGCTTGATAGCTAGCAATAGTGTCAAGTAGAAATTTAACCAGTAATGTATCTTCAGACTGCAACCATCTTCTTTGCGACGAAGTAATAATGCATCTGGCAAGGAGCAGATAAAAGCATTACCTTAAACTCTCTAGGCAATATCGCATTAAGAATATGCTTGATTAGTAGTAAAAATTGAGGTAGAAATTTTCATAGATGAGCTCAATGTGTCAATTCTCTTTTGACAGCATGAAAGAACCTGAAAGCCTGCAAACATTCAATAGCAGAGATTATTCCCGCGCTACTGCGAATTCTGTTTGACTCATCGTCTATGGCAACTTTTCCAGGGAAGAGATCCAGCATCTTACTGAAAGCATTAACAACACCGGTGAAAGATGAGGGATTCACATCGAAGGAGACACCACGACATATATCATGGATCTGTAAAATCAAAATATACGAGCAAGATCACTTTCGCTTCAAGAAACATTCGCCTGTAAAGTTAAATCAATCAAGAATAACGAAGAAAAAGTGATACCAAACGTGATGTCTGGGTATAAATATGAGTACATTCTTCTTGGTTTAAGGAGCTGGCGGAAACTAGTTCCATCAGAAACAAAATGTCCGACAAAACCTAGAGAGAGAGATTCGAAAGAAAATATCAGGATCAGATGTAGAGCGAATAAGAAGAGAAGGAAGGAGTGAAGGAGTGAGAAGAATAGGACCTCGTGAGAGGGAAGTTCAGGGAGCGCGGATAGCAAAGTGTACGATTGGGAGAAGATGAGGTTACGGAGCAAATCGGGTGTGGAAGAGGAAGAAGGAGGGGCCGTTAGCGTTTCATCCCTCAGCGTCAAGAACGCAGTCCTCCACAACCTGACCGGCGGCGTTGGAGCTTCCGCTGCATTTGACGCCGTTTCCGCCATCAAAAGCAGTGAGTGTAGACTGTAGAGCGAGAGATCACTCAACAGTGACCACTGCACGGTGCTTTCCAATTTGGATAGATTTTGGAGTGGTTTTGCAAAGTTTTTATTTTTTAAAAATAGGATATGAAAATTAGTTTTTAAAAAATATTTTGTTTAATTTTGATAAGTAAAACTCAATTTTAAATAATTTTACTTTAGGTGTTTTTAAAAGTATTTCTTTTTTAAGTTACAAGATTTTTTTTACTTACCAAATATAAAATAAAGAACGCACAAGCACTCCTTCCAAAAATTTTACTAAATCAAACCTATATGAAATGGATGCAGCTCTTTTAAAACTGTTTAGTGATTTTAGAGAAAAAAAAAAAGTTAATCTATACTATTTAATTATTGAATAGTTATTGATCCGGCCATTGCAAATCCAACATAACAACTCGGCATTACCAATCATAACTCGGCAAGTTACGTTATGGCTCAATATCTTATATTACAGACAGGCTCAACGGATTATATCCTAAAATCAAAACGTTCGATATAACGTCATCACCCATCAAAACCTAATCATTACTCTTCAATTCAGGAGACCAACAGAAATGTAACCGATCTATCTTATTTCGCCTATAAAGGTATGATATTCTATCTAAAACAGGACACATTGAATTCTCAATACTAATTTAAGTTTCGGAGTGTCTTTGCAGGTACACTCCCCCATTTTGGATCACCCTCTTCACAAGCGCAAGCTCGGACTTCCCAAAACTCATAGATCGACGTTGAAGGAAACAACTCGGCGTCGACTTGTAGAAACCGAGCTCCCCTCAAAGTATCCATACAGGAACAATTGGCGCCCACCGTCGGGCCGAGAATATAATATTTTCTTTATTCATCGGCCCAAGCACTTTCACCGTCGACCATGGCTGATCAACTCCCACCTACACCAGCCGAACTTCTTCGGATGGTGACTGAGTTGTAACAAGTTAACCAGCGCATGGCCGAGGAGAACCAGCGAATGGTAAACTAGATTGTCGAGTTAACTAATACTCATATTGAAAATAACAATGATCGACAAGAGTAAACGGAAGAAGCCGAGCATCAGTCTGGACCGACGCATGTCTTGGAAACTGCTCGGCGTGAAGAAGAACAACCTGAGCACAACGAAGAGGTTCGGCCAGAGAACGAAGATGACGATCCCGAAAACTCCCCCAAGCCATTCACGGTCGAGGTGATGAACTTCGTGCTGTCCAGGAGGTTCACTCTACCAACTACCTTAACCCCATATGATGGGTTAGGTGATTCGAAGAAATACATCAAAAAGCTCACCTCCATAATGATAGTAAATGGTGCATCAGATAAAGTTTTATGTCGTTGTTTTTCATCTTATTTAGACGGTTCTGCACTTGATTGGTTTTATTTTTTGCATGCAGAAAGGATGATTCTCAGTAAATTTCTACTTACTGCTCTCATCTTTTATGGAATCGATCCCTCTTTGACTGTACAATAATATATGGAGCTCAACATGTTTGGAAGCACCGAAAAACGTTCTTTTGCTGATATTATTACCAGTATTCGATACTGGATTATTCATAGCATTACTATACCCTCCCTATTCATTGCGGATTGGTTATTTGTCAGCAAGGATTTAGCTTACAATATTTTTGGAAGTAAGGTTTTTGTGACTGATATTAAAAAGGTCCAATAATGTATATATATTGGACTTTTTGAGTCAATTATAAATTCTGGAAGACAATTCTAATTGATCAATAAAATAAACTTATTTTACATTATGAAAAAATCAAATGAGTTCTTAAAAAAGAAAATCCTGCAACATATATTGTGAAGGGATCAAATAAGTTCGTAACATTATTCTACTTCTTTTAAAAGGTACCAGCAGGACATTTTGATTTTTTTTTTTTTTGTGCTTTAAATAAAAGATAAAATAAAAAACTTATAAATTATCATGACATTTTGCATAGATCTATTTTAAATAATAACAATATATACTAATAAATAAAGAGTAAATTATCATTTTATTCACACAAATTTTATATATTGACAAATTTATCCATAAAAAAAATTAAGATTCTACTCATAAAAAATAAATTTCGTATAAAAAAATTATTCAAATACTAAAAACATCACTTAAAAAAAAACTTCAAATTACCCTTGTCTCTAATCCCGCCATTTCCAAATCCTTCATTACTTCTACTCTTTTCCGTACCATAAAACTAAAAAAAGAGAACCTTCCCTCTCCCCAGCCATTTCATTTCGGCTTAAGAAGATGTTAAAGCGCTTCTCTCTCTATAAGAGCGGTGCGTTCCGAAGTGTGAAGTGAGCGAGAAGAAATTTTATAATTGGGATTTTGAATAAGACGACCTTTTTCATTTTGAATTCTTATTACTTTTTTAATACGCCGCTTGAGTAGTAAAATCTTGCGCTATAAACGTATAAGTAGGTAAAGAGTACATGTGTTGAGTTACCAAGGAAGTAATAACTCCTAATATAAAGGCAAGCGCGGATCGATGAATAGGAGATGTTATGCGAGTACCTACAGAATCCAAATTTTCAATAGGTTAAAAA
>NC_029788.2:1598761-1599218 GCF_000816755.2 Arachis ipaensis | reverse complement strand
CCCGCTTTTTTTTTTTTTTCTTTTAACTTTTCACTAAATTGAAAATTTATCAATTTAATATAATTAAATTTATAGAATAAAATCACAAAATAAAAAAGATAGTAATAAAAAAATGAATTTGAATATTCAATAGGAGTAATATATTCATATTTATAGATTTTATTAATCTACTTGATTAGAGTCTATTAATGTTGTAAATGTAAATATTTATGTTATAGATTGAATGAACAAAATAAAATATAACAAAAACAATACCAAAAAGTTATTGAAAAAATTGAAAACAAAGATTCTTTTTAGTTTAGTAAAAAAAAATAGGAAAAATATCTTTTAAAGATTCGAAATCCTCTATAAAGATTCTCTTCTCAAATTGAATACTATTCAATTCTATTCTATTTATTTATTCTATTTATACTATATTAGACTATAAATTTTTAGTAATTTATAATACACATAAATT
>NC_029788.2:1591758-1598752 GCF_000816755.2 Arachis ipaensis | reverse complement strand
GATAATTTGAGATATTGTATAAATATTATATTTTTAAAAAAATTAAAAAGGGTTGATCATTTTACTCCCCAAATTATTTCTATGTTCCGCTTGATCCGTAGGCCTCCCAAAAAAGGGAGGGGGACTATATTTCTGGGAGCGAACTCCAGGCAAATATGAAGCGCATGGATACAAGTTATGCCGTGGAATGAAAGAGAATTCCGAATCAGCTTTGTATACGAGCAAAGAAGCTAATAAATAATGCAACTAGGAATCTCATGGAGAGTTCGATCCTGGCTCAGGATGAACGCTGGCGCATGCCTTACATATGCAAGTCGGACAGGAAGTGGTGTTTTCAGTGGCGGACAGGTGAGTAACGCGTAAGAACCTGCCCTTGGGAGGGAAACAACAGCTGGAAACGGCTGCTAATACCCCGTAGGATGAGGAGCAAAAGGAGGAATCCGCCCGAGGAGGGGCTCGCGTCTTATTAGCTAGTTAGTGAGGTAATAGCTTACCAAGGCGATTATCAGTAGCTGGTCCGAGAGGATGATCAGCCACACTGGGACTGAGATACGGCCCAGACTCCTACGAGAGACAGCAGTGGAAAATTTTCTGCAATGGGCAAAAGTCTGACGGAGCAATCTTGAGTGGAGGTAGGGTGATAAGCCGGAGGAAGGTGAGGATGACGTCAAGTCATCATACCCCTTATGCCCTGGGCGACACACGTGCTACAATGGCCGGACAAAGGATCGTGATCCCGCGAGGGTGAGCTAACTCCAAAAATCCGTCCTCAATTTGGATTGTAGGCTGCAACCCGCCTGCATGAAGCCGGAATTGCTAGTAATCGTCGGTCAGTCATACGGCGATGAATTCTTTTCCAGGCCTTGTACACACCGCCCGTCACACTATGGGAGCTGGCCATGCCCGAAGTCGTTACCTTAATCGGAAGGAGGGGGATGTCGAAGGCAGGGCTAGTGACTGGAGTGAAGTCGTAACAAGGTAGCCGTACTAGAAGGTGCGGTTGGATCACCTCCTTTTCAGGGAGAGCTAATGCTTGTTGGATAGTTTGGTTTGACACGGCTTCACACCCCAAAAGAAGCGAGCTACGTCTGAGTTAAATTTGGAGATAGAAGTTTTCTTTCGTTTCTCGGAGGTGAAGTAAGACTAAGCTCATAAGCTTATTATCCTAGGTCGGAACAAGTTGATAGGAGCTCTTTCTTTTTTTTCGCACCATGTCGCCATACGGGGGCGAAAAAAAAAAGAAAGAAAGAAAGAGAGGGATGGGGTTTTTCTCGCTTTGGCATAGCGGGCCTCAGCGAGAGGCCCACACGACGGGCTATTAGCTCAGTGGTAGAGCGCGCCCCTGATAATTGCATCGTTGTGCTTGGACTGTGAGGGCTCTCAGCCACATGGATAGTCCAATACGCTCATCGGTGCCTGACCCTGAGATGTGGATCATCCAAGGCACATTAGCATGGCGTACTTCTCCTGTTCGAACCGGGATTTGAAACCAAACTTCTCCTCAGGATGATAGATGGGACGATTCAGGTGAGATCCAATGTAGATCTAACTTTCTATTCACTCATGGGATCTGGGCGGTCCGGGAAAGACCACCACGGCTCCTCTCTTCTCGAGAATTCATACATCCCTTATCAGTATATGTACAGTTATCTCTCGAGCACAGGTTTAGGTTCGGCCTCAATGGAAAAAGAAAAACAGAGCACCTAACAACGTATCTTCACAGACCAAGAACTACGAGATTGCCCCTTTCATTCTGGGGTGACAGTGAGATCGTACCATTCGAGCCTTTTTTTTCATGCTTTTCCGGGGGTCTGGAGAAAATTGCAATAGGATTTTTCTAATATTTCCTTCCCGAAAGGAAAAACTTTAAATTCTTTTTACTTTTCGCAGGGACCAGGAGACCCAGACCCATCTTCACCCGACCCATGAACACCCCTAGCCATCGTCGCCATCTCCCTCCTCCTCTGCCCTATCATCTCCATGACCACATTATCCACCACTCCGATCGCTTTCTTAAACTTCTTCTTTGAACCAATATTCAGTAATCGTTTCAGTTTTCATATGAGCGGCAACGGCGACATTGCTCGTTGTACTGATAGCTTATATGTGAGGTCGAAGCTGTCTGCCAACTTGAACTCCAGGAAAGAAGGAATGAAGCACCCATGGCGCATTCCAAATGAGAATTTGCATATAATGTCGAAAGAGAATCTTCTCATGATGTCGAAGAAGAATCTTCTCATAATGTCCTAATGTCCAACAATCTATATTGCTCGCCGGAAAGTGGAGAAATGTGTGTCCTTGGAGTAGTCGTGGAACTTGGTCTTAAGGATGTGGTGGATGTTGTTGGGGTTGGAGGTGATGCTGTTACCAAGGACGTGGAGATGGATGCTTCTGGTGGGTGAAGTACGGAGGAGGTGGGTGTACCAGTCATAGATATTTAGGAAGTGTTTGGTCCATGACATGTTGAGGTAGGTGCGACACGCGTGACAATTACACCATGGCTTGATCTTGGAGTTGAAGAGGAGCAAGAAAAAGATGGAAAAGAATAATGTGAAGGTGAAGAAGGAGAGTATTGTTGAGTTAAGAAATTAAATAAATTAATTGATGATGACAAACATTATTTTATTGGGCAAAATAAATAATTAAATGTTGATTATTTAATTACATTTTGCTTATTATTTGAGATTAAGTATTGCAGGCTAAAAGGAATTGTTGCAACAGCCCAATATAAGAGCAAGCAGCCCAAGTGGATGAAAGCTAGAAACAAGGCTGGTAAGCTATAATATAAATAGAAGCCCAAAGAAAATCAAAGCAAGAGATCAGGCGGGCCAAGCAAAACAAGACCCGATCCAAGCCCGATTTGATTTCAGTAAATCCCTCCATCTTGCTTTCAAAGCAACGTTCAATTTTTCTGTGTCTCAGTCAAATCACAGAAGTAAGAGAAAGTGCTTAATTCCTAAGTTATTCACAGAAGAAGAAAGAAAGAGAAGGGTAGGCAAGAAAGGTTGAAGTCAAATAGCAAGTTCAAACCAAATCAAGCTTAGGCAAATGTTAAAGGTAAATCATTTCCTATTGCATGAATACTGCGTTCTTCTCTTCTTCTCAACTCTCTGCCATTCCGAAAATGGGTTACAAGGGAAAGTTGATTTCTGCCCAAATCTGTTGTGTATCTACTACGGTCACGAGTAAGTCTTGGGGACCAAGTAGTTTATCAATGGCTCAGATCCGTTTTTACTATTGGAAGACTTTTGTGGTTGTTATTTTATGGCTTTCGGTCAACAAGAGAAGGTCAGAAATAAAGTTTCTACTATGAGGATCAATGAGAAAAAGTGAGTTTGTGGGTTGGTGAAGCACAGTGCTCAAGAAGTTGACCTAGGAAGAAGAACCCAGCAACATGCAAGGAGATAAAAGAAGATTTTCTGTTTATTCAGAAGCAAGGAGAGATAACCCAGAGTATTGAGGTTTTGTTCTGTGAAGAAGCTCTCTGAAGAAGTTCCTCTACTTAGACAATGCTTTCTTTCAAAGAAGCATTCCGTCAAAAATGAAGAACTGAATCAGAGACATGCAAATCTGGTTTATCACATAGCAAAGAGGCTGTTGATGAAGTCAATCTCTTTCATGTTTTACAGATTGTAATTTACTTTTCAATATTTATCTTTCTGTAATTTCTTGAGTGAAAAGACATATTGAGAGAGCTCAAGTAAAAGCCAAAGAGTGAAAAGAGGCTGAGAGATACACTTGAGAGAAAAGGCTAGAGTTATTTTCAGATTTCTTTAGGTAAGTCTGTGTCTTGTATCTTGTACCAGTGAGGTACCCCTTTCTTAGTTGGGTGAGCACTAAGAGTGAAGAGTTAGGTATTGGCATAGCCAATGTCAAGCTAGGTTAGAACTTGAGTGTGAAATGATTGTGCCAATCTTGTGGAATTTGTGTATGTAATACTTTAACTATAGTGGAAATTCCACCACTGTTGTGGTGGAGACTGGACGTAGGTTGCATAGCACAAGGCAACCGAACCAGGATACATGGTGGTGTTAGCTTTTCTCTTCTCGGCTCTGTTATATTTTCTGATATTCATGAGACAAAACAAAATTGTCTCATAAATTTCCGCTGCTGAGTTCAAATAGAATCAGATTGCAAGAATATAAAAAAGAGGTTATTTCAGTAACATAAAGAAAGGCATAAATTCAACCCCCTTCTCTAAGCCTTCTACAACCTTCAAGTATGAATGTTAGAGTTATGTGAAATATGACGAAAATTGGGGAAGAACAGTGTCATTTTCGAACAAAGAGGTCAGGGATCATTTTGTCCCCCGTTGGAGTTGTCAGGGATTATTTTGTTCCCTATTAGAGTTCTCAGGGACCATTTTATCTTCCGTTAGAGTTGATGGAACTAAGAACCTAAGTGACTGACAGAATTAATTATTAGGGACTAATCGAGTAATTACTTTTAGTTGAAGACTAAAGTGTTTGATCTAAAATTCTTTGAGAACTAAAATGGGTAAATATTCTAATAATAATAAAAGTACTTTATCTCCTATTATAAAGTGATCTTTAACTACCTAATTGATGTCCAATACTTCTAGAAAGAACAATGGTTCACCACATAAATAATAAAATAAAAAAAATTAACATTTTTCTCTTCTTGTTGTTTTCATATCATCATTACTTTTGTCACCTCACTTTTAAGATCATCGAGATCTAATCTCTTTTATGTTTTTTTTTTAAAGAAAAACAAATTAAAGTAGATTTTGAAAAAGAAAATAAAGAATTGAATGTGAGAGAGAGGAGTGAAATTTGAGCTGGTGGAGGTGAAAAGGTAAAATGGAGGCAGCACATAATAAAAGTGCGACAGCAAAAGTTGAGTTGGTTTCGCCATTTTCCTTGTGTTGGCAATTGAATTCATAATTCTAAACGATAGTAGAACAGATCGATAAATCTAGATAAGTGAGACAAAAATGAAAAAGAAAAGAAAAAGCGGTGGTGACAATGACAATAACAGTGACAGTGGAAGAGAAAACAGAAAAGAAAGTAGAAAGAAGAGAAAAGAAGAAAATGAGATGAGAGAAAATAGAAAATGATAAAAGTAAAAATAGGAACAAAATAAATAATTTAAAAGATAGTTATAGATAAAAAAGTTAAATTTTATATTTTATGCCTTGTATTTCACTGTTTTAACTTTAACAAAAGACACTAAAAATATATATTTTGTGTATATTATTGTATCTAAAAAAACTTATCTTTTAATAAACAAATGATAGACATATATTACCGTGTTTATATTTTTAATGTTCATGTTTCTCTAATCAAACCCTACTTATAAGCCCACTTAATCGCCAATAAACTATAATTTAAATGTGATAATCTCCTCATAGATAGTCACGAGTTCGAACCTCACCTCTAACTTAAAAATAAAAAATAAAAAATAAAAAATAAAAAAACAAAAACACTTAATCTATTTTTACCGGGAGTGTCGCATCATTTCAAACTTTAGCTACATCTTCTAGAAATATGTATACTAGGAAATTTCCATGTATACTAAATCAAAACACGAGGAAATACTCAACGCCATACCCAACTACTCCCTGTCCATGTAGTCCCTGTCCACTTCCCCCCACCCCACTCTCTCTTTCTATTTGTCTTTCACCTTTGTACGCGGTTTGGTTCCGTCACCAGTTGAATTAATAACTTATGAAATAAAATAATCAAAATAAAAAGGGAAATAGACCCACTCAAATGAAAAAGTCAGTTCATAATTCATATTTCAAATTTAGATTATACTCCATTTTCTTTGACAATTACACATGCCCTGCCCCTGCCCCTGTCCCAGTCAACCTCACTTTCGTGGGAATTTCATACCCAACCAAACTCCCTTCTTTATTAGTTAACACTTGTTCATTTCTTTATCATTTCCATCATTCCTATCGTTCTATTCCAATTCCAATCTCAAGGGTTTCTTCTACTCATCTTTAATTATTTGGTGGCCATGGAGAACAACAATCAGCAATCTTTTTGGCAATTTAGTGACCAGCTTAGGCTTCAAACATCTAGTTTGGCCAATCTGTCTCTTAATGGTTCAATTTGGAGCAACAATTATGCCACAAAAAGGACCGATCAGAGGAGGAACTTAGATGTGAAGGGCACTGAATTCAACCCATCAAAATCCTATGATCTCAATTCCGATTCCAATGGATCCCTTTTCTCTATGCCACATATTCAGAATCCTGCTTTTGTGGGTCTTAATGGAGGCTTCAACAAGGGAAGTTATTCCGACAATACTCCTTCTTATGTTAGCCTCAACAACAATAGTAGCATCAACTTGAAGGGTCACAAGACAGGTTTTGTTGACTTTCAAGCAGCCAAAAAGGGCAGGAACAACACCAACACCAACACCAACGGCAAGAAGCATGGAGACAATACCAATGATGTCGCCAAGAAACTCAAAACACTGCCACCATCGGAGTCTTTGCCGAGATATGAAACTGTGGGTGGATATATCTTTGTTTGCAACAATGATACCATGGCAGAGAACCTCAAAAGACAGCTGTTTGGTGCGTCTTACTCTCTCTAACCCTCAAATTACTATTAGTTACACCAGGTAAAGAGGCTGAAAACGTCTTTTAAAAAAATGTTTTTTAATAACTAAAATTTAATGTATATAATCGATTAAATCGTGTTATTTTTGTTAAAATTAGACTAGATAAATTAATTTAATCGAAAAATGGTGAATCAAATCTTGAATTGGTCTAAATTAATATTGTTTTTTATAAAAAATGACTAAAATACTTCTATTATATATATTAATTTTGAGAATCCTAAATTTTAGTCCTTTATTTTTTTATTGTAGAGTTAGGATTTAAAATTTTTAAAATTAATATATATATATATATATAATAAGAGTATTTTAATCATTTTTTATAATAAAGATATTATAGTCATTTTTTATAAAAAAATATTAATTTAGTTCGGTTCAAGATTTGATTCACTATTTTTTAATC